>NW_027512324.1:0-13194 GCF_048772815.1 Callospermophilus lateralis | reverse complement strand
GATAGAACTTAGAACTACTTCATTTGGTCAAGTTTCAAGGAGCTAGCACAAACCATGTTTGATTTAGAGTTTCAAACACATCTATCTATATAGCAGAAAACAGAGTGAAACCTAAAAATTCAAAAGTGTTACTGGGAAACGAAACGCTTGAACCTAGAAGAGTGAAATTGGGCAGACAAGTGTGCTGAGTGAACTGATCATTACCACCAAGTATCATCAAGATTTGGTGAAAAAATATTTGCTGAGATTTCAGCAAACGAGTAGTTTTTTGGAAGCTTGGCAACCCCTTTCAAACGAAAGTGTTCTTCGCCAGTCTCTGCATGGGGTACTTCAAGAGGAAACAAACCATAGAGATAAACTTAGAACTACTTCATTTTGTCAAGTTTCACGGAGCTAGCACAAACCGTGTTTGATTTAGAGTTTCAAACACATCTATCTATATAGCAGAAAACAGAGTGAAACCTAAAAATTCAAACTGTTACTGGAAACGAACGCTTGAACCTAGAAGAGTGGAAAGTTGGGCAGCCAAGTGGGATTAGTGAACTGATCATTACCTCCAAGTATCATCAAGATTGGTGAAAAAATGTTTGCTGAGATTTCAGCAAACTAGTAGTTTTTTGGAAGCTTGGCAACCCCTTTCAAACGAAAGTGTTTTTCGCCAGTTTCTGCATGGGGTACTTCAAGAGGAAACAAACCATAGAGATAGAACTTAGAACTACTTCATTTTGTCAAGTTTCAAGGAGCTAGCACAAACCGTGTTTGATTTAGAGTTTCAAACACATCTATTTCTATAGCAGAAAACAGAGTGAAACCTAAAAATTCAAAGTGTTACTGGAAACGAACGCTTGAACCTAGAAGAGTGAAAATTGGGCAGCCAAGTGGGCTTAGTGAACTGATCATTACCACCAAGTATCATCAAGATTTGGTGAAAAAATGTTTGCTGAGATTTCAGCAAACGAGTAGTTTTTTGGAAGCTTGGCAACCCCTTTCAAACGAAAGTGTTCTTCGCCAGTCTCTGCATGGGGTACTTCAAGAGGAAACAAACCATAGAGATAGAACTTAGAACTACTTCATTTTGTCAAGTTTCACGGAGCTAGCACAAACCGTGTTTGATTTAGAGTTTCAAACACATCTATCTATATAGCAGAAAACAGAGTGAAACCTAAATTTCAAAGTGTTACTGGAAACGAACGCTTGAACCTAGAAGAGTAAAAATTGGGTAGCCAAGTGGGCTTAGTGAACTGATCATTACCACCAAGTATCATCAAGTTTTGGTGAAAAAATATTTGCTGAGATTTCAGCAAACTAGTAGTTTTTGGAAGCTTGGCAACCCCTTTCAAACGAAAGTGTTTTTCGCCAGTCTCTGCATGCTGTACTTCAAGAGGAAACAAACCATAGAGATAGAACTTAGAACTACTTCATTTGGTCAAGTTTCAAGGAGCTAGCACAAACCGTGTTTGATTTAGAGTTTCAAACACATCTATATATAGCAGAAAACAGAGTGAAACCTAAAAATTCAAAGTGTTACTGGAAACGAACGCTTGAACCTAGAAGAGTGAAAATTGGCAGCCAAGTGTGCTTAGTGAACTGATCATTACCACCAAGTATCATCAAGATTTGGTGAAAAAATATTTGCTGAGATTTCAGCAAACGAGTAGTTTTTTGGAAGCTTGGCAACCCCTTTCAAACGAAAGTGTTCTTCGCCAGTCTCTGCATGGGGTACTTCAAGAGGAAACAAACCATAGAGATAGAACTTAGAACTACTTCATTTTGTCAAGTTTCACGGAGCTAGCACAAACCGTGTTTGATTTAGAGTTTCAAAACACATCTATCTATATAGCAGAAAACAGAGTGAAACCTAAAAATTCAAAGTGTTACTGGAAACGAACGCTTGAACCTAGAAGAGTGAAAATTGGGCAGCCAAGTGGGCTTAGTGAACTGATCATTACCACCAACTACCATCAAGATTTGGTGAAAAAATGTTTGCTGAGATTTCAGCAAACGAGTAGTTTTTGGAAGCTTGGCAACCCCTTTCAAACGAAAGTGTTCTTCGCCAGTCTCTGCATGGGTACTTCAAGATGAAACAAACCATAGAGATAGAACTTAGAACTACTTCATTTTGTCAAGTTTCACGGAGCTAGCACAAACCGTGTTTGATTTAGAGTTTCAAACACATCTATCTATATAGCAGAAAACAGAGTGAAACCTAAAAAATTCAAACTGTTACTGGAAACGAACGCTTGAACCTAGAAGAGTGAAAGTTGGGCAGCCAAGTGGGATTAGTGAACTGATCATTACCACCAAGTATCATCAAGATTTGGTGAAAAAATATTTGCTGAGATTTCAGCAAACTAGTAGTTTTTTGGAAGCTTGGCAACCCCTTTCAAACGAAAGTGTTTTTCGCCAGTCTCTGCATGCTGTACTTCAAGAGGAAACAAACCATAGAGATAGAACTTAGAACTACTTCATTTGGTCAAGTTTCAAGGAGCTAGCACAAACCATGTTTGATTTAGAGTTTCAAACACATCTATCTATATAGCAGAAAACAGAGTGAAACCTAAAAATTCAAGTTACTGGAAACGAACGCTTGAACCTAGAAGAGTGAAAATTGGGCAGCCAAGTGTGCTTAGTGAACTGATCATTACCACCAAGTATCATCAAGATTTGGTGAAAAAATATTTGCTGAGATTTCAGCAAACGAGTAGTTTTTTGGAAGCTTGGCAACCCCTTTCAAACGAAAGTGTTCTTCGCCAGTCTCTGCATGGGGTACTTCAAGAGGAAACAAACCATAGAGATAGAACTTAGAACTACTTCATTTTGTCAAGTTTCACGGAGCTAGCACAAACCGTGTTTGATTTAGAGTTTCAAACACATCTATCTATATAGCAGAAAACAGAGTGAAACCTAAAAATTCAAACTGTTACTGGAAACGAACGCTTGAACCTAGAAGAGTGAAAGTTGGGCAGCCAAGTGGGATTAGTGAACTGATCATTACCTCCAAGTATCATCAAGATTTGGTGAAAAAATGTTTGCTGAGATTTCAGCAAACTAGTAGTTTTTTGGAAGCTTGGCAACCCCTTTCAAACGAAAGTGTTTTTCGCCAGTTTCTGCATGGGGTACTTCAAGAGGAAACAAACCATAGAGATAGAACTTAGAACTACTTCATTTTGTCAAGTTTCAAGGAGCTAGCACAAACCGTGTTTGATTTAGAGTTTCAAACACATCTATTTCTATAGCAGAAAACAGAGTGAAACCTAAAAATTCAAAGTGTTACTGGAAACGAACGCTTGAACCTAGAAGAGTGAAAATTGGGCAGCCAAGTGGGCTTAGTGAACTGATCATTACCACCAAGTATCATCAAGATTTGGTGAAAAAATGTTTGCTGAGATTTCAGCAAACGAGTAGTTTTTTGGAAGCTTGGCAACCCCTTTCAAACGAAAGTTTTCTTCGCCAGTCTCTGCATGGGGTAATTCAAGAGGAAACAAACCATAGAGATAGAACTTAGAACTACATCATTTTGTCAAGTTTCACGGAGCTAGCACAAACCGTGTTTGATTTAGAGTTTCAAACACATCTATCTATACAGCAGAAAACAGAGTGAAACCTAAAAATTCAAACTGTTACTGGAAACGAACGCTTGAACCTAGAAGAGTGAAAGTTGGGCAGCCAAGTGGGATTAGTGAACTGATCATTACCACCAAGTATCATCAAGATTTGGTGAAAAAATGTTTGCTGAGATTTCAGCAAACTAGTAGTTTTTTGGAAGCTTGGCAACCCCTTTCAAACGAAAGTGTTTTTCGCCAGTTTCTGCATGGGGTACTTCAAGAGGAAACAAACCATAGAGATAGAACTTAGAACTACTTCATTTTGTCAAGTTTCAAGGAGCTAGCACAAACCGTGTTTGATTTAGAGTTTCAAACACATCTATCTATATAGCAGAAAACAGAGTGAAACCTAACAATTCAAAGTGTTACTTGAAACGAACGCTTGAACCTAGAAGAGTGAAAATTGGGCAGCCAAGTGGGCTTAGTGAACTGATCATTACCACCAAGTATCATCAAGATTTGGTGAAAAAATGTTTGCTGAGATTTCAGCAAATGAGTAGATTTTGGAAGCTTGGCAACCCCTTTCAAACGAAAGTGTTCTTCGCCAGTCTCTGCATGGGGTACTTCAAGAGGAAACAAGCCATAGAGATAGAACTTAGAACTACTTCATTTTGTCAAGTTTCATGGAGCTAGCACAAACCGTGTTTGATTTAGAGTTTCAAACACATCTATCTATATAGCAGAAAACAGAGTGAAACCTAAAAATTCAAACTGTTACTGGAAATGAACGCTTGAACCTAGAAGAGTGAAAGTTGGGCAGCCAAGTGGGATTAGTGAACTGATCATTACCACCAAGTATCATCAAGATTTGGTGAAAAAATGTTTGCTGAGATTTCAGCAAACGAGTAGTTTTTTGGAAGCTTGGCAACCCCTTTCAAACGAAAGTGTTTTTCGCCAGTTTCTGCATGGGGTACTTCAAGAGGAAACAAACCATAGAGATAGAACTTAGAACTACTTCATTTTGTCAAGTTTCACGGAGCTAGCACAAACCGTGTTTGATTTAGAGTTTCAAACACATCTATTTATATAACAGAAAACAGAGTGAAACCTAAAAATTCAAAGTGTTACTGGAAACGAACGCTTGAACCTAGAAGAGTGAAAATTGGGCAGCCAAGTGGGCTTAGTGAACTGATCATTACCACCAAGTATCATCAAGATTTGGTGAAAAAATGTTTGCTGAGATTTCAGCAAACGAGTAGTTTTTTGGAAGCTTGGCAACCCCTTTCAAACGAAAGTGTTCTTCGCCAGGCTCTGCATGGGGTACTTCAAGACGAAACAAACCATAGAGATAGAACTTAGAACTACTTCATTTTGTCAAGTTTCACGGAGCTAGCACAAACCGTGTTTGATTTAGAGTTTCAAACACATCTATCTATATAGCAGAAAACAGAGTGAAACCTAAAATTTCAAAGTGTTACTGGAAACGAACGCTTGAACCTAGAAGAGTAAAATTTGGGTAGCCAAGTGGGCTTAGTGAACTGATCATTACCACCAAGTATCATCAAGTTTTGGTGAAAAAATATTTGCTGAGATTTCAGCAAACTAGTAGTTTTTTGGAAGCTTGGCAACCCCTTTCAAACGAAAGTGTTTTTCGCCAGTCTCTGCATGCTGTACTTCAAGAGGAAACAAACCATAGATTTAGAACTTAGAACTACTTCATTTGGTCAAGTTTCAAGGAGCTAGCACAAACCGTGTTTGATTTAGAGTTTCAAACACATCTATCTATATAGCAGAAAACAGAGTGAAACCTAAAAATTCAAAGTGTTACTGGAAACGAACGCTTGAACCTAGAAGAGTGAAAATTGGGCAGCCAAGTGTGCTTAGTGAACTGATCATTACCACCAAGTATCATCAAGATTTGGTGAAAAAATATTTGCTGAGATTTCAGCAAACGAGTAGTTTTTTGGAAGCTTGGCAACCCCTTTCAAACGAAAGTGTTCTTCGCCAGTCTCTGCATGGGGTACTTCAAGAGGAAACAAACCATAGAGATAGAACTTAGAACTACTTCATTTTGTCAAGTTTCACGGAGCTAGCACAAACCGTGTTTGATTTAGAGTTTCAAACACATCTATCTATATAGCAGAAAACAGAGTGAAACCTAAAAATTCAAACTTTTACTGGAAACGAACGCTTGAACCTAGAAGAGTGAAAGTTGGGCAGCCAAGTGGGATTAGTGAACTGATCATTACCACCAAGTATCATCAAGATTTGGTGAAAAAATGTTTGCTGAGATTTCAGCAAACTAGTAGTTTTTTGGAAGCTTGGCAACCCATTTCAAACGAAAGTGTTTTTCGCCAGTTTCTGAATGGGGTACTTCAAGAGGAAACAAACCATAGAGATAGAACTTAGAACTACTTCATTTTGTCAAGTTTCAAGGAGCTAGCACAAACCGTGTTTGATTTAGAGTTTCAAACACATCTATCTCTATAGCAGAAAACAGAGTGAAACCTAAAAATTCAAAGTGTTACTGGAAACGAACGCTTGAACCTAGAAGAGTGAAAATTGGGCAGCCAAGTGGGCTTAGTGAACTGATCATTACCACCAAGTATCATCAAGATTTGGTGAAAAAATGTTTGCTGAGATTTCAGCAAACGAGTAGTTTTTTGGAAGCTTGGCAACCCCTTTCAAACGAAAGTTTTCTTCGCCAGTCTCTGCATGGGGTACTTCAAGAGGAAACAAACCATAGAGATAGAACTTAGAACTACTTCATTTTGTCAAGTTTCACGGAGCTAGCACAAACCGTGTTTGATTTAGAGTTTCAAACACATCTATCTATACAGCAGAAAACAGAGTGAAACCTAAAAATTCAAACTGTTACTGGAAACGAACGCTTGAACCTAGAAGAGTGAAAGTTGGGCAGCCAAGTGGGATTAGTGAACTGATCATTACCACCAAGTATCATCAAGATTTGGTGAAAAAATGTTTGCTGAGATTTCAGCAAACTAGTAGTTTTTTGGAAGCTTGGCAACCCCTTTCAAACGAAAGTGTTTTTCGCCAGTTTCTGCATGGGGTACTTCAAAAGGAAACAAACCATAGAGATAGAACTTAGAACTACTTCATTTTGTCAAGTTTCAAGGAGCTAGCACAAACCGTGTTTGATTTAGAGTTTCAAACACATCTATCTATATAGCAGAAAACAGAGTGAAACCTAACAATTCAAAGTGTTACTTGAAACGAACGCTTGAACCTAGAAGAGTGAAAATTGGGCAGCCAAGTGGGCTTAGTGAACTGATCATTACCACCAAGTATCATCAAGATTTGGTGAAAAAATGTTTGCTGAGATTTCAGCAAATGAGTAGATTTTGGAAGCTTGGCAACCCCTTTCAAACGAAAGTGTTCTTCGCCAGTCTCTGCATGGGGTACTTCAAGAGGAAACAAGCCATAGAGATAGAACTTAGAACTACTTCATTTTGTCAAGTTTCATGGAGCTAGCACAAACCGTGTTTGATTTAGAGTTTCAAACACATCTATCTATATAGCAGAAAACAGAGTGAAACCTAAAAATTCAAACTGTTACTGGAAATGAACGCTTGAACCTAGAAGAGTGAAAGTTGGGCAGCCAAGTGGGATTAGTGAACTGATCATTACCACCAAGTATCATCAAGATTTGGTGAAAAAATGTTTGCTGAGATTTCAGCAAACGAGTAGTTTTTTGGAAGCTTGGCAACCCCTTTCAAACGAAAGTGTTTTTCGCCAGTTTCTGCATGGGGTACTTCAAGAGGAAACAAACCATAGAGATAGAACTTAGAACTACTTCATTTTGTCAAGTTTCACGGAGCTAGCACAAACCGTGTTTGATTTAGAGTTTCAAACACATCTATTTATATAACAGAAAACAGAGTGAAACCTAAAAATTCAAAGTGTTACTGGAAACGAACGCTTGAACCTAGAAGAGTGAAAATTGGGCAGCCAAGTGGGCTTAGTGAACTGATCATTACCACCAAGTATCATCAAGATTTGGTGAAAAAATGTTTGCTGAGATTTCAGCAAACGAGTAGTTTTTTGGAAGCTTGGCAACCCCTTTCAAACGAAAGTGTTCTTCGCCAGGCTCTGCATGGGGTACTTCAAGACGAAACAAACCATAGAGATAGAACTTAGAACTACTTCATTTTGTCAAGTTTCACGGAGCTAGCACAAACCGTGTTTGATTTAGAGTTTCAAACACATCTATCTATATAGCAGAAAACAGAGTGAAACCTAAAATTTCAAAGTGTTACTGGAAACGAACGCTTGAACCTAGAAGAGTAAAATTTGGGTAGCCAAGTGGGCTTAGTGAACTGATCATTACCACCAAGTATCATCAAGTTTTGGTGAAAAAATATTTGCTGAGATTTCAGCAAACTAGTAGTTTTTTGGAAGCTTGGCAACCCCTTTCAAACGAAAGTGTTTTTCGCCAGTCTCTGCATGCTGTACTTCAAGAGGAAACAAACCATAGAGATAGAACTTAGAACTACTTCATTTGGTCAAGTTTCAAGGAGCTAGCACAAACCGTGTTTGATTTAGAGTTTCAAACACATCTATCTATATAGCAGAAAACAGAGTGAAACCTAAAAATTCAAAGTGTTACTGGAAACGAACGCTTGAACCTAGAAGAGTGAAAATTGGGCAGCCAAGTGTGCTTAGTGAACTGATCATTACCACCAAGTATCATCAAGATTTGGTGAAAAAATATTTGCTGAGATTTCAGCAAACGAGTAGTTTTTTGGAAGCTTGGCAACCCCTTTCAAACGAAAGTGTTCTTCGCCAGTCTCTGCATGGGGTACTTCAAGAGGAAACAAACCATAGAGATAGAACTTAGAACTACTTCATTTTGTCAAGTTTCACGGAGCTAGCACAAACCGTGTTTGATTTAGAGTTTCAAACACATCTATCTATATAGCAGAAAACAGAGTGAAACCTAAAAATTCAAACTTTTACTGGAAACGAACGCTTGAACCTAGAAGAGTGAAAGTTGGGCAGCCAAGTGGGATTAGTGAACTGATCATTACCACCAAGTATCATCAAGATTTGGTGAAAAAATGTTTGCTGAGATTTCAGCAAACTAGTAGTTTTTTGGAAGCTTGGCAACCCCTTTCAAACGAAAGTGTTTTTCGCCAGTTTCTGCATGGGGTACTTCAAGAGGAAACAAACCATAGAGATAGAACTTAGAACTACTTAATTTTGTCAAGTTTCAAGGAGCTAGCACAAACCGTGTTTGATTTAGAGTTTCAAACACATCTATCTATATAGCAGAAAACAGAGTGAAACCTAACAATTCAAAGTGTTACTGGAAACGAACGCTTTAACCTAGAAGAGTGAAAATTGGGCAGCCAAGTGGGCTTAGTGAACTGATCATTACCACCAAGTATCATCAAGATTTGGTGAAAAAACGTTTGCTGAGATTTCAGCAAATGAGTAGATTTTGGAAGCTTGGCAACCCCTTTCAAACGAAAGTGTTCTTCGCCAGTCTCTGCATGGGGTACTTCAAGAGGAAACAAGCCATAGAGATAGAACTTAGAACTACTTCATTTTGTCAAGTTTCATGGAGCTAGCACAAACCGTGTTTGATTTAGAGTTTCAAACACATCTATCTATATAGCAGAAAACAGAGTGAAACCTAAAAATTCAAACTGTTACTGGAAATGAACGCTTGAACCTAGAAGAGTGAAAGTTGGGCAGCCAAGTGGGATTAGTGAACTGATCATTACCACCAAGTATCATCAAGATTTGGTGAAAAAATGTTTGCTGAGATTTCAGCAAACGAGTAGTTTTTTGGAAGCTTGGCAACCCCTTTCAAACGAAAGTGTTTTTCGCCAGTTTCTGCATGGGGTACTTCAAGAGGAAACAAACCATAGAGATAGAACTTAGAACTACTTCATTTTGTTAAGTTTCACGGAGCTAGCACAAACCGTGTTTGATTTAGAGTTTCAAACACATCTATTTATATAACAGAAAACAGAGTGAAACCTAAAAATTCAAAGTGTTACTGGAAACGAACGCTTGAACCTAGAAGAGTGAAAATTGGGCAGCCAAGTGGGCTTAGTGAACTGATCATTACCACCAAGTATCATCAAGATTTCGTGAAAAAATGTTTGCTGAGATTTCAGCAAACGAGTAGTTTTTTGGAAGCTTGGCAACCCCTTTCAAACGAAAGTGTTCTTCGCCAGGCTCTGCATGGGGTACTTCAAGACGAAACAAACCATAGAGATAGAACTTAGAACTACTTCATTTTGTCAAGTTTCACGGAGCTAGCACAAACCGTGTTTGATTTAGAGTTTCAAACACATCTATCTATATAGCAGAAAACAGAGTGAAACCTAAAAATTCAAACTGTTACTGGAAACGAACGCTTGAACCTAGAAGAGTGAAAGTTGGGCAGCCAAGTGGGATTAGTGAACTGATCATTACCACCAAGTATCATCAAGATTTGGTGAAAAAATGTTTGCTGAGATTTCAGCAAACTAGTAGTTTTTTGGAAGCTTGGCAACCCCTTTCAAACGAAAGTGTTTTTCGCCAGTCTCTGCATGGGGTACTTCAAGAGGAAACAAACCATAGAGATAGAACTTAGAACTACTTCATTTGGTCAAGTTTCAAGGAGCTAGCACAAACCGTGTTTGATTTAGAATTCCAAACACATCTATCTATGTAGGAGAAAACAGAGTGAAACCTAAAAATTCAAACTGTTACTGGAAACGAATGCTTCAACCTAGAAGAATAAAAATTGGGCACCCAAGTGGGATTAGTGAACTGATCATTACCACCAAGTATCATCAAGATTTGGTGAAAAAATGTTTGCTGAGATTTCAGCAAACGAGTAGTTTTTTGGAAGCTTGGAAACCCCTTTCAAACCAAAGTGTTCTTCGCCAGTCTCTGCATGGGGTACTTCAAGAGGAAACAAACCATAGAGATAGAACTTAGAACTACTTCATTTTGTTAAGTTTCACGGAGCTAGCACAAACCGTGTTTGATTTAGAGTTTCAAACACATCTATTTATATAACAGAAAACAGAGTGAAACCTAAAAATTCAAAGTGTTACTGGAAACGAACGCTTGAACCTAGAAGAGTGAAAATTGGGCAGCCAAGTGGGCTTAGTGAACTGATCATTACCACCAAGTATCATCAAGATTTGGTGAAAAAATGTTTGCTGAGATTTCAGCAAACGAGTAGTTTTTTGGAAGCTTGGCAACCCCTTTCAAACGAAAGTGTTCTTCGCCAGGCTCTGCATGGGGTACTTCAAGACGAAACAAACCATAGAGATAGAACTTAGAACTACTTCATTTTGTCAAGTTTCACGGAGCTAGCACAAACCGTGTTTGATTTAGAGTTTCAAACACATCTATCTATATAGCAGAAAACAGAGTGAAACCTAAAAATTCAAACTGTTACTGGAAACGAACGCTTGAACCTAGAAGAGTGAAAGTTGGGCAGCCAAGTGGGATTAGTGAACTGATCATTACCACCAAGTATCATCAAGATTTGGTGAAAAAATGTTTGCTGAGATTTCAGCAAACTAGTAGTTTTTTGGAAGCTTGGCAACCCCTTTCAAACGAAAGTGTTTTTCGCCAGTCTCTGCATGGGGTACTTCAAGAGGAAACAAACCATAGAGATAGAACTTAGAACTACTTCATTTGGTCAAGTTTCAAGGAGCTAGCACAAACCGTGTTTGATTTAGAATTCCAAACACATCTATCTATGTAGGAGAAAACAGAGTGAAACCTAAAAATTCAAACTGTTACTGGAAACGAATGCTTCAACCTAGAAGAATAAAAATTGGGCACCCAAGTGGGATTAGTGAACTGATCATTACCACCAAGTATCATCAAGATTTGGTGAAAAAATGTTTGCTGAGATTTCAGCAAACGAGTAGTTTTTTGGAAGCTTGGAAACCCCTTTCAAACCAAAGTGTTCTTCGCCAGTCTCTGCATGGGGTACTTCAAGAGGAAACAAACCATAGATATAGAACTTAGAACTACTTCATTTTGTCAAGTTTCACGGAGCTAGCACAAACCGTGTTTGATTTAGAGTTTCAAACACATCTATCTATATAGCAGAAAACAGAGTGAAACCTAAAAATTCAAACTGTTACTGGAAACGAACGCTTGAACCTAGAAGAGTGAAAGTTGGGCAGCCAAGTGGGAATAGTGAACTGATCATTACCACCAAGTATCATCAAGATTTGGTGAAAAAATGTTTGCTGAGATTTCAGCAAACTAGTAGTTTTTTGGAAGCTTGGCAACCCCATTCAAACGAAAGTGTTCTTCGCCAGTCTCTGCATGGGGTACTTCAAGAGGAAACAAACCATAGAGATAGAACTTAGAACTACTTCATTTTGTCAAGTTTCACGGAGCTAGCACAAACCGTGTTTGATTTAGAGTTTCAAATACATCTATCTATATAGCAGAAAACAGAGTGAAACCTAAAAATTCAAACTGTTACTGGAAATGATCGCTTGAACCTAGAAGAGTGAAAGTTGGGCAGGCAAGTGGGATTAGTGAACTGATCATTACCCCCAAGTATCATCAAGATTTGGTGAAAAAATGTTTGCTGAGATTTCAGCAAACGAGTAGTTTTTTGGAAGCTTGGCAACCCCTTTCAAACGAAAGTGTTTTTCGCCAGTTTCTGCATGGGGTACTTCAAGAGGAAACAAACCATAGAGATAGAACTTAGAACTACTTCATTTTGTCAAGTTTCACGGAGCTAGCACAAACCGTGTTTGATTTAGAGTTTCAAACACATCTATCTCTATAGCAGAAAACAGAGTGAAACCTAAAAATTCAAAGTGTTACTGGAAACGAACGCTTGAACCTAGAAGAGTGAAAATTGGGCAGCCAAGTGGGCTTAGTGAACTGATCATTACCACCAAGTATCATCAAGATTTGGTGAAAAAATGTTTGCTGAGATTTCAGCAAACGAGTAGTTTTTTGGAAGCTTGGCAACCCCTTTCAAACGAAAGTTTTCTTCGCCAGTCTCTGCATGGGGTACTTCAAGAGGAAACAAACCATAGAGATAGAACTTAGAACTACTTCATTTTGTCAAGTTTCACGGAGCTAGCACAAACCGTGTTTGATTTAGAGTTTCAAACACATCTATCTATACAGCAGAAAACAGAGTGAAACCTAAAAATTCAAACTGTTACTGGAAACGAACGCTTGAACCTAGAAGAGTGAAAGTTGGGCAGCCAAGTGGGATTAGTGAACTGATCATTACCACCAAGTATCATCAAGATTTGGTGAAAAAATGTTTGCTGAGATTTCAGCAAACTAGTAGTTTTTTGGAAGCTTGGCAACCCCTTTCAAACGAAAGTGTTTTTCGCCAGTTTCTGCATGGGGTACTTCAAGAGGAAACAAACCATAGAGATAGAACTTAGAACTACTTAATTTTGTCAAGTTTCAAGGAGCTAGCACAAACCGTGTTTGATTTAGAGTTTCAAACACATCTATCTATATAGCAGAAAACAGAGTGAAACCTAACAATTCAAAGTGTTACTGGAAACGAACGCTTGAACCTAGAAGAGTGAAAATTGGGCAGCCAAGTGGGCTTAGTGAACTGATCATTACCACCAAGTATCATCAAGATTTGGTGAAAAAACGTTTGCTGAGATTTCAGCAA
>NW_027512323.1:0-13237 GCF_048772815.1 Callospermophilus lateralis | reverse complement strand
TGAAGCGTTCGTCTACAGTAGCAGTTTTTATATTTAGGTTTCCCTCTGTTCTCTCCTGTATAGATAGATGAATTTGGAACTCTAAATCCAACATGGTTTGTAGTAGCTCTTTGAAACTTGAGAAAATAAATGAGTTCTCAGTTTTGTCTCTATGGTTTGTTTCCTCTTCAAGTAGCCCTAGGCACAGACTGTGGAAAAGCACTTTCATTGAGAGGGGTTGCCAAGCTTCTAAGAAATTACGAGTTTCCGAAATACCAGCAAATATTTTTTCACCCAATCTTGAAGATGCATGGTGGTAATGATCAGTACACAAATCCCACTTGGCTCACTAAATTTTGTTCTTCTAGGTTGAAGCGTTCGTCTACAGTAGCAGTTTTTATATTTAGGTTTCCCTCTGTTCTCTCCTGTATAGATAGATGAATTTGGAACTCTAAATCCAACATGGTTTTTAGTAGCTCTTTGAAAATTGACAAAATAAAGGAGTTCTCAGTTTTGTCTCTAGGGATTGTTTCCTCTTCATGTAGCCCTAGGCACACACAGTGGAAAAGCAGTTTCATTGAGAAGGGTTGCCAAGCTTCTAAGAAATAACGAGTTTCCGAAATAGCAGCAAATATTTTTTCACCCAATCTTGAAGATACATGGTGGTAATGATCAGTACACAAATCCCACTTGGCTCACCAAATTTTGTTCTTCTACGTTGAAGCATTCATCTACAGTAGCAGTTTTTATATTTAGGTTTCCCTCTGTTCTCTCCTATATAGATAGATGAATTTGGAACTCTAAATCCAACATGGTTTGTAGTAGCTCTTTGAAACTTGACAAAATAAAGGAGTTCTCAGTTTTGTCTCTATGGTTTGTTTCCTCTTCAATAGCCCTAGGCACACACTGTGGAATAGCACTTTCATTGAGAGGGGTTGCCAAGCTTCTAAGAAATTACGAGTTTCCGAAATACCAGCAAATATTTTTTCACCCAATCTTGAAGATACATGGTGGTAATGATCAGTACACAAATCCCACTTGGCTCACCAAATTTTGTTCTTCTAGGTTGAAGCGTTCGTCTACAGTAGCAGTTTTTATATTTAGGTTTCCCTCTGTTCTCTCCTGTATCGATAGATGAATTTGGAACTCTAAATCTAACATGGTTTTTAGTAGCTCTTTGAAAACTGACAAAATAAAGGAGTTCTCATTTTTGTCTCTACGGATTGTTTCCTCTTCAAGTAGCCCTAGGCACACACAGTGGAAAAGCAGATTCATTGAGAGGGGTAGCCAAGCTTCTAAGAAATAACGAGTTTCCGAAATACCAGCAAATATTTTTTCACCCAATCTTGATGATACTTGGTCGTAATGATCAGTACACAAATCCCACTTGGCTCACCAAATTTTGTTCTTCTAGGTTGAAGCGTTCGTCTACAGTAGCGGTTTTTATATTTAGGTATCCCTCTGTTCTCTCCTATATACATAGATGAATTTGGAACTCTAAATCCAACATGGATTGTAGTAGCTCTTTGAAACTTGTCAAAATAAAGGAGTTCTCAGTTTTGTCTCTATGGTTTGTTTCCTCTTCAAGTAGCCCTAGGCACAGACTGTGGAAAAGCACTTTCATTGAGAGGGGTTGCCAAGCTTCTAAGAAATTACGAGTTTCCGAAATACCAGCAAATATTTTTTCAGCCAATCTTGATGATACCTGTTGCTGATGATCAGTACACAAATACCACTTGGCTCACCAAATTTTGTTCTTCTAGGTTGAAGCATTCGTCTACAGTAGCAGTTTTTATATATAGGTTTCATTCTGTTCTCTCCTATTTAGATAGATGAATTTGGAACTCTAAATCCAACATGGTTTGTAGTAGCTCTTTGAAAATTGACAAAATAAAGGAGTTCTGAGTTTTGTCTCTTTGCTTTGTTTCCTCTTCAAGAGGCCTAGGAACAGACTGTGGAAAAGAACTTTAATTGAGAAGGGTTGCCAAGCTTCTAAGAAATAACGAGTTTCCGAAATACCAGCAAATATTTTGTCACCCAATCTTGATGATGCTGGTTGCTAATGATCAGTACACAAATCCCACTTGGCTCACCAAATTTTGTTCTTCTAGGTTGAAGCGTTCGTCTACAGTAGCGGTTTTTATATTTAGGTATCCCTCTGTTCTCTCCTATATAGATAGATGAATTTGGAACTCTAAATCCAACATGGTTGGTAGTAGCTCTTTGAAACTTGACAAAATAAAGGAGTTCTCAGTTTTGTCTCTATGGTTTGTTTCCTCTTCAAGTAGCCCTAGGCACAGACTGTGGAAAAGCACTTTCATTGAGAGGGGTTGCCAAGCTTCTAAGAAATTACGAGATTCCGAAATACCAGGAAATATTTTTTCACCCAATCTTGATGATACTTGGTGGTAATGATCAGTAAACAAATCCCACTTTGCTCACCATATTTTGTTCTGCTAGGTGAAGCATTCGTCTACAGTAGCAGTTTTTATATATAGGTTTCATTCTGTTCTCTCCTATATACATAGATGAATTTGGAACTCTAAATCCAACATGGATTGAAGTAGCTCTTTGAAACTTGACAAAATAAAGGAGTTCTCAGTTTTGTCTCTATGGTTTGTTTCCTCTTCAAGTAGCCCTAGGCACAGACTGTGGAAAAGCACTTTCATTGAGAGGGGTTGCCAAGCTTCTAAGAAATTACGAGTTTCCGAAATACCAGCAAATATTTTTTCACCCAATCTTGATGATAATTGGTGGTAATGATGAGTACACAAATCCCACTTGGCTCACCAAATTTTGTTCTTCTAGGTTGAAGCATTCGTCTACAGTAGCAGTTTTTATATATAGGTTTCATTCTGTTCTCTCCTATTTAGATAGATGAATTTGGAACTCTAAATCCAACATGGTTTTTAGTAGCTCTTTGAAAGTTGACAAAATAAAGGAGTTCTCAGTTTTGTCTCTATGGTTTGTTTCCTCTTCAAGTTGCCCTAGGCACAGACTGTGGAAAAGCACTTTCATTGAGAGGGGTTGCCAAGCTTCTACGAAATATCGAGTTTCCGAAATACCAGCAAATATTTTTTCACCCAATCTTGATGATACTAGGTGGTAATGATCAGTAAACAAATCCCACTTTGCTCACCAAACTTTGTTCGGCTAGGTTGAAGCATTCGTCTACAGTAGCAGTTTTTATAAATAGGTTTCATTCTGTTCTCTCCTATTTAGATAGATGAATTTGGAACTCTAAATCCAACATGGTTTTTTTAGCTCTTTGAAACTTGACAAAATAAAGGAGTTCTCAGTTTTGTCTCTATGGTTTGTTTCCTCTTCAAGTAGCCCTAGGCACAGACTGTGGAAAAGCACTTTCATTGAGAGGGGTTGCCAAGCGTCTAAGAAATAACGAGTTTCCGAAATACCAGCAAATATTTTTTCAGCCAATCTTGATGATACCTGTTGCTGATGATCAGTACAAAAATCCCACTTGGCTCACCAAATTCTGTTCTTCTAGGTTGAAGCGTTCGTCTACAGTAGCAGTTTTTATATTTATGTTTCCCTCTGTTCTCTCCTATATAGATAGATGAATTTGGAACTCTAAATCCAACATGGTTTTTAGTAGCTCTTTGAAACTTGAAAAAATAAAGGAGTTCTCAGTTTTGTCTCTAAGGTTTGTTTCCTTTTCAAGTAGCCCTAGGCACAGATTGAGGAAAAGCACTTTCATTGAGAGGGGTTGCCAAGCTTCTAAGAAATTACGAGTTTCCGAAATACCAGCAAATATTTTTTCACCCAATCTTGATGATACCTGTTGCTGATGATCAGTACAGAAATCCCACTTGGCTCACCAATTTCTGTTCTTCTAGGTTCAAGCGTTCGTCTACAGTAGCAGTTTTTATATTTAGGTTTCCCTCTGTTCTCTCCTATATAGATAGATGAATTTGGAACTCTAAATCCAACATGGTTTGTAGTAGCTCTTTGAAACTTGACAAAATAAAGGAGTTCTCAGTTTTGTCTCTATGGTTTGTTTCCTCTTCAAGTAGCCCTAGGCACAGACTGTGGAAAAGCACTTTTATTGAGAGGGGTTGCCAAGCTTCTAAGAAATTACGAGTTTCCGAAATACCAGCAAATATTTTTTCACCCAATCTTGATGATACATGGTGGTAATGATCAGTACACAAATCCCACTTGGCTCACCAAATTTTGTTCTTCTAGGTTGAAGCGTTCGTCTACAGTAGCAGTTTTTATATTTAGGTTTCCCTCTGTTCTCTCCTGTATAGATAGATGAATTTGGAACTCTAAATCCAACATGGTTTTTAGTAGCTCTTTGAAAATTGACAAAATAAAGGAGTTCTCAGTTTTGTCTCTACGGATTGTTTCCTCTTCAAGTAGCCCTAGGCACACACAGTGGAAAAGCAGTTTCATTGAGAGGGGTTGCCAAGCTTCTAAGAAATAATGAGTTTCCGAAATACCAGCAAATATTTTTTCACCCAAACTTGATGATACTTGGTCGTAATGATCAGTACACAAATCCCACTTGGCTCACCAAATTTTGTTCTTCTAGGTTGAAGCGTTCGTCTACAGTAGCGGTTTTTATATTTAGGTATCCCTCTGTTCTCTCCTATATACATAGATGAATTTGGAACTCTAAATCCAACATGGATTGTAGTAGCTCTTTGAAACTTGACAAAATAAAGGAGTTCTCAGTTTTGTCTCTATGGTTTGTTTCCTCTTCAAGTAGCCCTAGGCACAGACTGTGGAAAAGCACTTTCATTGAGAGGGGTTGCCAAGCTTCTAAGAAATTACGAGTTTCCGAAATACCAGCAAATATTTTTTCACCCAATCTTGATGATACTTGGTGGTAATGATCAGTACACAAATCCCACTTTGCTCACCAAATTCTGTTCTTCTAGGTTGAAGCATTCGTCTACAGTAGCAGTTTTTATATATAGGTTTCATTCTGTTCTCTCCTATTTAGATAGATGAATTTGGAAATCTAAATCCAACATGGTTTTTTGTAGCTCTTTGAAACTTGACAAAATAAAGGAGTTCTCAGTTTTGTCTCTATTGTTTGTTTCCTCTTCAAGTTGCCCTAGGCACAGACTGTGGAAAAGCACTTTCATTGAGAGGGGTTGCCAAGCTTCTAAGAAATAACGAGTTTCCGAAATACCAGCAAATATTTTTTCAGCCAATCTTGATGATACCTGTTGCTGATGATCAGTACACAAATCCCACTTGGCTCACCAAATTCTGTTCTTCTAGGTTGAAGCGTTCGTCTACAGTAGCAGTTTTTATATTTGGGTTTCCCTCTGTTCTCTCCTATAGATAGATGAATTTGGAACTCTAAATCCAACATGGTTTGTAGTAGCTCTTTGAAACTTGACAAAATAAAGGAGTTCTTAATTTTGTCTCTATGGTTTGTTTCCTCTTCAAGTAGCCCTAGACATAGACTGTGGAAAAGCACTTTCATTGAAAGGGGTTGCCAAGCTTCTAAGAAATTACGAGTTTCCGAAATACCAGCAAATATTTTTTCACCCAATCTTGATGATACATGATGGTAATGATCAGTACACAAATCCCACTTGGCTCACCAAATTTTGTTCTTCTAGGTTGAAGCGTTCGTCTACAGTAGCAGTTTTTATATTTAGGTTTCCCTCTGTTCTCTCCTGTATAGATAGATGAATTTGGAACTCTAAATCCAACATGGTTTGTAGTAGCTCTTTGAAACTTGACAAAATAAAGGAGTTCTCAGTTTTGTCTCTATGGTTTGTTTCCTCTTCAAGTAGCCCTAGGCACAGACTGTGGAAAAGCACTTTCATTGAGAGGGGTTGCCAAGCTTCTAAGAAATTACGAGTTTCCGAAATACCAGCAAATATTGTTTCTCCCAATCTTGATGATACTTGGTGGTAATGATCAGTACACAAATCCCACTTTGCTCACCAAATTTTGTTCTTCTAGGTTGAAGCATTCGTCTACAGTAGCAGTTTTTATATATAGGTTTCATTCTGTTCTCTCCTATTTAGATAGATGAATTTGGAACTCTAAATCCAACATGGTTTTTTGTAGCTCTTTGAAAGTTGACAAAATAAAGGAGTTCTCAGTTTTGTCTCTATGGTTTGTTTCCTCTTCAAGTTGCCCTAGGCACAGACTGTGGAAAAGCACTTGCATTGAGAGGGGTTGCCAAGCTTCTAAGAAATAACGAGTTTCCGAAATACCAGCAAATATTTTTTCAGCCAATCTTGATGATACCTGTTGCTGATGATCAGTACACAAATCCCACTTGGCTCACCAAATTCTGTTCTTCTAGGTTGAAGCGTTCGTCTACAGTAGCAGTTTTTATATTTAGGTTTCCCTCTGTTCTCTCCTATAGATAGATGAATTTGGAACTCTAAATCCAACATGGTTTTTAGTAGCTCTTTGAAAATTGACAAAATAAAGGAGTTCTCAGTTTTGTCTCTACGGATTGTTTCCTCTTCAAGTAGCCCTAGGCACACACAGTGGAAAAGCAGTTTCATTGAGAGGGGTTGCCAAGCTTCTAAGAAATAATGAGTTTCCGAAATACCAGCAAATATTTTTTCACCCAAACTTGATGATACTTGGTCGTAATGATCAGTACACAAATCCCACTTGGCTCACCAAATTTTGTTCTTCTAGGTTGAAGCGTTCGTCTACAGTAGCGGTTTTTATATTTAGGTATCCCTCTGTTCTCTCCTATATACATAGATGAATTTGGAACTCTAAATCCAACATGGATTGTAGTAGCTCTTTGAAACTTGACAAAATAAAGGAGTTCTCAGTTTTGTCTCTATGGTTTGTTTCCTCTTCAAGTAGCCCTAGGCACAGACTGTGGAAAAGCACTTTCATTGAGAGGGGTTGCCAAGCTTCTAAGAAATTACGAGTTTCCGAAATACCAGCAAATATTTTTTCACCCAATCTTGATGATACTTGGTGGTAATGATCAGTACACAAATCCCACTTTGCTCACCAAATTCTGTTCTTCTAGGTTGAAGCATTCGTCTACAGTAGCAGTTTTTATATATAGGTTTCATTCTGTTCTCTCCTATTTAGATAGATGAATTTGGAAATCTAAATCCAACATGGTTTTTTGTAGCTCTTTGAAACTTGACAAAATAAAGGAGTTCTCAGTTTTGTCTCTATTGTTTGTTTCCTCTTCAAGTTGCCCTAGGCACAGACTGTGGAAAAGCACTTTCATTGAGAGGGGTTGCCAAGCTTCTAAGAAATAACGAGTTTCCGAAATACCAGCAAATATTTTTTCAGCCAATCTTGATGATACCTGTTGCTGATGATCAGTACACAAATCCCACTTGGCTCACCAAATTCTGTTCTTCTAGGTTGAAGCGTTCGTCTACAGTAGCAGTTTTTATATTTGGGTTTCCCTCTGTTCTCTCCTATAGATAGATGAATTTGGAACTCTAAATCCAACATGGTTTGTAGTAGCTCTTTGAAACTTGACAAAATAAAGGAGTTCTTAATTTTGTCTCTATGGTTTGTTTCCTCTTCAAGTAGCCCTAGACATAGACTGTGGAAAAGCACTTTCATTGAAAGGGGTTGCCAAGCTTCTAAGAAATTACGAGTTTCCGAAATACCAGCAAATATTTTTTCACCCAATCTTGATGATACATGATGGTAATGATCAGTACACAAATCCCACTTGGCTCACCAAATTTTGTTCTTCTAGGTTGAAGCGTTCGTCTACAGTAGCAGTTTTTATATTTAGGTTTCCCTCTGTTCTCTCCTGTATAGATAGATGAATTTGGAACTCTAAATCCAACATGGTTTGTAGTAGCTCTTTGAAACTTGACAAAATAAAGGAGTTCTCAGTTTTGTCTCTATGGTTTGTTTCCTCTTCAAGTAGCCCTAGGCACAGACTGTGGAAAAGCACTTTCATTGAGAGGGGTTGCCAAGCTTCTAAGAAATTACGAGTTTCCGAAATACCAGCAAATATTGTTTCTCCCAATCTTGATGATACTTGGTGGTAATGATCAGTACACAAATCCCACTTTGCTCACCAAATTTTGTTCTTCTAGGTTGAAGCATTCGTCTACAGTAGCAGTTTTTATATATAGGTTTCATTCTGTTCTCTCCTATTTAGATAGATGAATTTGGAACTCTAAATCCAACATGGTTTTTTGTAGCTCTTTGAAAGTTGACAAAATAAAGGAGTTCTCAGTTTTGTCTCTATGGTTTGTTTCCTCTTCAAGTTGCCCTAGGCACAGACTGTGGAAAAGCACTTGCATTGAGAGGGGTTGCCAAGCTTCTAAGAAATAACGAGTTTCCGAAATACCAGCAAATATTTTTCAGCCAATCTTGATGATACCTGTTGCTGATGATCAGTACACAAATCCCACTTGGCTCACCAAATTCTGTTCTTCTAGGTTGAAGCGTTCGTCTACAGTAGCAGTTTTTATATTTAGGTTTCCCTCTGTTCTCTCCTATAGATAGATGAATTTGGAACTCTAAATACAACATGGTTTGTAGTAGCTCTTTGAAACTTGACAAAATAAAGGAGTTCTCAGTTTTGTCTCTATGGTTTGTTTCCTCTTCAAGTAGCCCTAGGCACAGACTGTGGAAAAGCACTTTCATTGAAAGGGGTTGCCAAGCTTCTAAGAAATTACGAGTTTCCGAAATACCAGCAAATATTTTTTCACCCAATCTTGATGATACTTGGTGGTAATGATCAGTACACAAATCCCACTTGGCTCACCAAATTTTGTTCTCCTAGGTTGAAGCGTTCGTCTACAGTAGCAGTTTTTATATTTAGGTTTCCCTCTGTTCTCTCCTATAGATAGATGAATTTGGAACTCTAAATCCAACATGGTTTGTAGTAGCTCTTTGAAACTTGACAAAATAAAGGAGTTCTCAGTTTTGTCTCTATGGTTTGTTTCCTCTTCAAGTAGCCCTAGGCACAGACTGTGGAAAAGCACTTTCATTGAAAGGGGTTGCCAAGCTTCTAGAAATTACGAGTTTCCGAAATACCAGCAAATATTTTTTCACCCAATCTTGATGATACTTGGTGGTAATGATCAGTACACAAATCCCACTTGGCTCACCAAATTTTGTTCTTCTAGGTTGAAGCGTTCGTCTACAGTAGCAGTTTTTATATTTAGGTTTCCCTCTGTTCTCTCCTGTATAGATAGATGAATTTGGAACTCTAAATCCAACATGGTTTGTAGTAGCTCTTTGAAACTTGACAAAATAAAGGAGTTCTCAGTTTTGTCTCTATGGTTTGTTTCCTCTTCAAGTAGCCCTAGGCACAGACTGTGGAAAAGCACTTTCATTGAGAGGGGTTGCCAAGCTTCTAAGAAATTACGAGTTTCCGAAATACCAGCAAATATTGTTTCACCCAATCTTGATGATACTTGGTGGTAATGATCAGTACACAAATCCCACTTTGCTCACCAAATTTTGTTCTTCTAGGTTGAAGCATTCGTCTACAGTAGCAGTTTTTATATATAGGTTTCATTCTGTTCTCTCCTATTTAGATAGATGAATTTGGAACTCTAAATCCAACATGGTTTTTTGTAGCTCTTTGAAAGTTGACAAAATAAAGGAGTTCTCAGTTTTGTCTCTATGGTTTGTTTCCTCTTCAAGTTGCCCTAGGCACAGACTGTGGAAAAGCACTTTCATTGAGAGGGGTTGCCAAGCTTCTAAGAAATAACGAGTTTCCGAAATACCAGCAAATATTTTTTCAGCCAATCTTGATGATACCTGTTGCTGATGATCAGTACACAAATCCCACTTGGCTCACCAAATTCTGTTCTTCTAGGTTGAAGCGTTCGTCTACAGTAGCAGTTTTTATATTTATGTTTCCCTCTGTTCTCTCCTGTATAGATAGATGAATTTGGAACTCTAAATCCAACATGGTTTTTAGTAGCTCTTTGAAAATTGACAAAATAAAGGAGTTCTCAGTTTTGTCTCTACGGATTGTTTCCTCTTCAAGTAGCCCTAGGCACACACAGTGGAAAAGCAGTTTCATTGAGAGGGGTTGCCAAGCTTCTAAGAAATAACGAGTTTCCGAAATACCAGCAAATATTTTTTCACCCAAACTTGATGATACTTGGTCGTAATGATCAGTACACAAATCCCACTTGGCTCAACAAATTTTGTTCTTCTAGGTTGAAGCGTTCGTCTACAGTAGCGGTTTTTATATTTAGGTATCCCTCTGTTCTCTCCTATATACATAGATGAATTTGGAACTCTAAATCCAACATGGATTGTAGTAGCTCTTTGAAACTTGAAAAAATAAAGGAGTTCTCAGTTTTGTCTCTATGGTTTGTTTCCTCTTCAAGTAGCCCTAGGCACAGACTGTGGAAAAGCACTTTCATTGAGAGGGGTTGCCAAGCTTCTAAGAAATTACGAGATTCCGAAATACCAGCAAATATTGTTTCACCCAATCTTGATGATACTTGGTGGTAATGATCAGTACACAAATCCCACTTTGCTCACCAAATTCTGTTCTTCTAGGTTGAAGCATTCGTCTACAGTAGCAGTTTTTATATATAGGTTTCATTCTGTTCTCTCCTATTTAGATAGATGAATTTGGAAATCTAAATCCAACATGGTTTTTTGTAGCTCTTTGAAACTTGACAAAATAAAGGAGTTCTCAGTTTTGTCTCTATGGTTTGTTTCCTCTTCAAGTTGCCCTAGGCACAGACTGTGGAAAAGCACTTTCATTGAGAGGGGTTGCCAAGCTTCTAAGAAATAACGAGTTTCCGAAATACCAGCAAATATTTTTTCAGCCAATCTTGATGATACCTGTTGCTGATGATCAGTACACAAATCCCACTTGGCTCACCAAATTCTGTTCTTCTAGGTTGAAGCGTTCGTCTACAGTAGCAGTTTTTATATTTAGGTTTCCCTCTGTTCTCTCCTATAGATAGATGAATTTGGAACTCTAAATCCAACATGGTTTGTAGTAGCTCTTTGAAACTTGACAAAATAAAGGAGTTCTTAATTTTGTCTCTATGGTTTGTTTCCTCTTCAAGTAGCCCTAGACATAGACTGTGGAAAAGCACTTTCATTGAAAGGGGTTGCCAAGCTTCTAAGAAATTACGAGTTTCCGAAATACCAGCAAATATTTTTTCACCCAATCTTGATGATACATGGTGGTAATGATCAGTACACAAATCCCACTTGGCTCACCAAATTTTGTTCTTCTAGGTTGAAGCGTTCGTCTACAGTAGCAGTTTTTATATTTAGGTTTCCCTCTGTTCTCTCCTGTATAGATAGATGAATTTGGAACTCTATATCCAACATGGTTTGTAGTAGCTCTTTGAAACTTGACAAAATAAAGGAGTTCTCAGTTTTGTCTCTATGGTTTGTTTCCTCTTCAAGTAGCCCTAGGCACAGACTGTGGAAAAGCACTTTCATTGAGAGGGGTTGCCAAGCTTCTAAGAAATTACGAGTTTCTGAAATACCAGCAAATATTGTTTCACCCAATCTTGATGATACTTGGTGGTAATGATCAGTACACAAATCCCACTTTGCTCACCAAATTTTGTTCTTCTAGGTTGAAGCATTCGTCTACAGTAGCAGTTTTTATATATAGGTTTCATTCTGTTCTCTCCTATTTAGATAGATGAATTTGGAACTCTAAATCCAACATGGTTTTTTGTAGCTCTTTGAAAGTTGACAAAATAAAGGAGTTCTCAGTTTTGTCTCTATGGTTTGTTTTCTCTTCAAGTTGCCCTAGGCACAGACTGTGGAAAAGCACTTTCATTGAGAGGGGTTGCCAAGCTTCTAAGAAATAACGAGTTTCCGAAATACCAGCAAATATTTTTTCAGCCAATCTTGATGATACCTGTTGCTGATGATCAGTACACAAATCCCACTTGGCTCACCAAATTCTGTTCTTCTAGGTTGAAGCGTTCGTCTACAGTAGCAGTTTTTATATTTAGGTTTCCCTCTGTTCTCTCCTATAGATAGATGAATTTGGAACTCTAAATCCAACATGGTTTGTAGTAGCTCTTTGAAACTTGACAAAATAAAGGAGTTCTCAGTTTTGTCTCTATGGTTTGTTTCCTCTTCAAGTAGCCCTAGGCACAGACTGTGGAAAAGCACTTTCATTGAAAGGGGTTGCCAAGCTTCTAAGAATTTACGAGTTTCCGAAATACCAGCAAATATTTTTTCACCGAATCTTGATGATACTTGGTGGTAATGATCAGTACACAAATCCCACTTGGCTCACCAAATTTTGTTCTTCTAGGTTGAAGCGTTCGTCTACAGTAGCAGTTTTTATATTTAGGTTTCCCTCTGTTCTCTCCTGTATAGATAGATGAATTTGGAACTCTAAATCCAACATGGTGTTTAGTAGCTCTTTGAAACTTGAAAAAAAAAGGAGTTCTCAGTTTTGTCTCTATGGATTGTTTCCTCTTCAAGTAGCCCTAGGCACAGACTGTGGAAAAGCACTTTCATTGAGAGGGGTTGCCAAGCTTCTAAGAAATTACGAGTTTCCGAAATACCAGCAAATATTTCTTCACCCAATCTTGATGATACTTGGTGGTAATGATCAGTACACAAATCCCACTTTGCTCACCAAATTTTGTTCTTCTAGGTTGAAGCGTTCGTCTACAGTAGCAGTTTTTATATTTAGGTTTCCCTCTGTTCTCTCCTATATAGATAGATGAATTTGGAACTCTAAATCCAACATGGTTTGTAGTAGCTCTTTGAAACTTGACAAAATAAAGGAGTTCTCAGTTTTGTCTCTATGGTTTGTTTCCTCTTCAAGTAGCCCTAGGCACAGACTGTGGAAAGCACTTTAATTGAGAGGGGTTGCCAAGCTTCTACGAAATAACGAGTTTCCGAAATAGCAGCAAATATTTTTTCACCCAATCTTGATGATACTTGGTGGTAATGATCAGTACACAAATCCCACTTGGCTCACCAAATTTTGTTCTTCTAGTTTGAAGCGTTCGTCTACAGTAGCAGTTTTTATATTTAGGTTTCCCTTTGTTCTCTCCTGTATAGATAGATGAATTTGGAACTCTAAATCCAACATGGTTTTTAGTAGCTCTTTGAAAATTGACAAAATAAAGGAGTTCTCAGTTTTGTCTCTACGGATTGTTTCCTCTTCAAGTAGCCCTAGGCACACACAGTGGAAAAGCAGTTTCATTGAGAGGGGTTGCCAAGCTTCTAAGAAATAACGAGTTTCCGAAATACCAGCAAATATTTTTTCACCCAAACTTGATGATACTTGGTCGTAATGATCAGTACACAAATCCCACTTGGCTCACCAAATTTTGTTCTTCTA
>NW_027512322.1:0-13279 GCF_048772815.1 Callospermophilus lateralis | reverse complement strand
TTTTTCCAATGCAACACAAATGACCAAAATTAAAACCAAAACACTCCCACATGGCCTTCATCTTATTCCATATAGTCAATCATCTTAACCTCTGGCTGGAGGTTTCCATGAGGGGCGCAGCCCAAGACACTGTCCAAAATCAGCTCGTTTGCCCCTCATTTGCCTAAAGTCAGGGTAGCCTGGACACCGTTTCTGTGAACCAGGAGTGAACAAATAAGCCTGCCGTTAATACTTCTTTGTTTCTCCAATTTGAGGCCTACTGATTTTAGGTATCAATTCTTTAGGTGATTTAGAGTCATGCAAAACACAAGCACCTCTGCAGGGCTTTGAAGAATTCATTTGACCCAAAGAATCCCTATTGTCATTTGATGGAGTGCAGGAACCTAACAGAAGAAGGCAAGAGACTTCATCCACAATGAATGATATTTTTTGCCATTTTGGTTTTGGAAGCTCACATGGGATCATTCTTAAGATCCATCAGGTGCTGAGAATCTAAGTCACAGCCACACACAGGTCCAAGAGGATGATAAAGAGCCACAGGTGAGGCGCATTCATTTCCATTTGAAAACTGTTTTCTTCAGGCTTCACAAAGGTGTGGCCTGAGGGAAAGACCTTCCTGACATTCAGTGCAACACAACAATAAGTAAGCAAAAGGCCCAAAGCAGGGTTTCTGCACTGAGACTTTCCTGGTCACACTGATATCTGAGTTTTCTGAGATGCTCGCCATTCTCTTCAGCTATCCAGTACATGGCCATGTCACAGAGCTTGGAGGTGTTACATATTTTGGACACAAATCCATGAGCCTATTCTGGAGAGTGGCCAGAATTCAGGAAGAAAACAACAACTTAGAAAGATAGCAGGTGTTGCACATTGATAAGACAAGCTGCAGTCCATTCATATATTGGGCAGGATGAATTATGGGAAGATTTATACTAGACAGGACACATCCATTAATGCATTCTCTTTTCTAATGTCTACAACAACGGACACAGTGGGACACACAGAAAGAGAAACACTTGCCATGTCAAATGACTTACTAGAAACTGTCCACTCCAAACCAAACAAACCGCCTTTCCAATATATTCTCAGAATATGAGACAAAACAACAAACCCACACCCACTCCCACAAAGGCACCTCCTTCCCCCAAGTACGTCTGTGACTATCCGGAGTGTCCTCTGACTGGTGGGCCATACTATGTTCCCCCGAAATGGCCTGTCTTCTCTCAGATCTTGTTTCCTTGACCAACTCTGTGAAGATGTCAGGAAAAAGTGGTTAGCCACTACCTGTTTTCTCAGGAAACGTCCTTCTTCAGAGCTCTCCTGGCATTTGGCCATCCTCACATCATTAGGTACCAAGAAAACTGACTCTGTCCTTGGTAAATCCAAACAAGTGAGCCCACTGGGACTGGGTCTGGGAGTGCCTCTGGGTGCCTGGCTTCTTGGATACCAAGTTCAGAGAGTTCCATCACCAAGGAAATGAGGTATGTCACATTCTTTGGAACTGAATGAGGTCACTGCCTTGGCAACCACTTTGTCCTAACAGTTGCTTCCAAGGGTAACATAAGATGGAGGTTGCCCCTACTTCCTGTGACACTTTCATAAGGTAGAATGTATATCACCATTGGCACCCGGGAACAGCTCTCCACTCAGCCCAGGTTTGGTCCATCTTCTGTACAATAAGAAGAGAGAGAGGCAGATTCAGACACATCCCTTCATCCTGACCAGGTTGTTTGCCATGGAAGATGACTTTTGCTCTCTCAGGTGCTTCATACCTGCCTACAACTTCTCCAGGTATCATTTGTGCATGGACATTTGAGGTTCTCATCAGGTGGAAGGTCCCCAACTTTCCTGTATTGTAAGAACCACTCTGTCCCTGCTCTTCTGTAAAATGATTGAGGGAACAGTGTATACTTGGGGTTAAAAACAGGTTTGATTTGGGTTACGAGTGATTCTGTGTGATGAATAATGGTATTGGGAACCTGCAATATTTACAAGAATATAGAGGTGAAATATAAGTAGGAAAACAGAAATCTAGGTATGATTTGAAGACCAGAAGGGTTTTGCCCTTGATTGGGATACTTAGCTTTGAATGATGTTCTGCAAAGATGCCTCAGATAATTCGATATACAATGGCATAGGACCTTGTACATTGGATGATTGAATTTAGAGAGAACATCCAGTCAAAAAGGGATATTCAATAGGATTAGGAAGATAGTCGGTAGGTTTAGGAAGAAGAGTGAGTATAGAATTTGGACCAAAAGTTCTTTAGCAATAGACTTTCGGTTGTTGAGTGAATGTAAATGTCAGCACATATGAAGAGTCAGTCACTATGTTGAACTGGGGAAAATATGTAGAAAAGCAGATATCAATAGAAACATTACGAAATCAGGCAAAGTATAAAGTGAGTGATAGAATTAGACATTTTCAACAGGGTTGAGTTTGAATATATAAATTAGGAAAAAAACAAATATGTAGTCACCAATAGGATTGACAATTGACAGCATTAGGCAACCTGGACATGGATGTTTTTAGAAATCCATGTTCACTTTCCATTTAGGCTTTGGTACAATCATAAGTGTGACCTTTCCATTTTTTGTCCAGAATATTACTGTGATAATGAGGTGACATGAGTATTTCTTTCACCATTTCTGGGAGCAATATATTGAAGATGTAAAATGAGAATCGGGGGTACAAAGAGGTGTACCCTGTTTCTAGGAACATAGAGAAAAAGCATGAATAGACCATACTGTGAATAAATAATATAACTTTTTTGAACTTTAAATAATGAATTGAACTGATATCTGAAAAATTAAAGGAAATCGTATATTGATATACAATCATTCATTCCAACCAGGTATATATGTAATGGAAATATTTGTGTTTTGGTTTATCATGAAGAGTGTGTGAGTTTTGCTTCAAAATGATTATGGAAATTCAAAATAATGTGTTTGGAAAGAAGTCTCATGAAAAGACCAGTCAAGAAACCCTGACAATACATGTGTTCTGAAGCAAGAAGTGGTGAAAGTTGAAACAAATGCATATTAATTTGTGAACTTGTGGATGAAATGTATATCCTGTGATGTGCAAAAACTGAAGAAACAATAATGTACCAGTGTCGAATACAAATGAATGACAAATTACATATCATGTCCCATAGGAGTCTACTTGCATTGATGTTAGACTGGGTCAGTTACTGTAGAATAATTAGGATTTGTATGCACCATTCACTGAAGTTAGTTTTCAGTACTAGGAAACAAATATGTGTTTCAGGTGGATGAATATTTCTGATTATAATCTTGTGAAAAGTGGATTATAAATCCACATACATGAACATGAATGATTTTAGAGAGTGTATATTAGACACATATATTTCATATTTTGAAAAATTTGCAGAGTATATCTATATCTATATATGTATATACACACACACACACACAACACTCACAGACATTAAAAAGTACCAATATAAATGCCAATCGAAATTCATCAGTAAATATGTATCATCCACAAATGCAAAAATATTTATTTTACTGAACATGAGTTAATGTATAATGTTGTTCTACTAGGACGCTCTCCTATAGGTTGAATTTTCATTTCCAACAGCATTTAGGAGGAGTGAACTCTTCTCACAATTTGTATCTGCCAAGACAGCCACCTCACAAAAATGTACGTGTGATACCTGGTAGGATTCTATATATGCATATAAATATACATGTGTGAATAGGCTACAGAAAAGGGAAATAAGAATTCACATATTTGTTAAGCTTAAAAACACATGGAGAATATTTCAAATAAATTTGACTAGATTTATAACTCCTACCTTATATAATGCAAATGTCAAGTCCAACTATACAACATGTCTCCTCTGAAGTACTTGTATTTCTAATGTGTTGGGCTAATTTTCTCCATTATATTAGGATGAATAGTCTGAGTCTACTAGGTATGGGTTAGTGTCAGGGATTCAGTACTTCGAATGGAAATTTGGAAAATGAATCCAATGTGTATGTAAAAATATGCTGCACAAATATCCTCCCGCTCTCATCCAGAACAATGCCTTGACATTACCTTCACCCCAAGTAAGACACAATTAGAGGAGAAGAGTTACAAAATCAGTGAATACATATCTGGAATGGAAAATGCTCAGGAGTTCACAACCTTGGAGGTGGTAGAGGAGTTTCCAAAACTAAGGGACAGGGTAAACACTCCACAAACATGGAGCTCTGCTGGCCTAAAAACTTTTTGAGAAACTGCCTCTGAGCTTCCACACTTGAAATATATGTAGTTTTCTGGAGATTTGGCTTCCTCTGTAGTGAGACCATCAAAGCTGGGTCTGCATCTATGTGACCTGGAGGACATGGTTTCTTATTTTCCAATGAACACGATGAAGCAGTGCTGAATCCTCTCTTTGTAGGTAAACTGAGGCCACTGGGGACTAAGTGTCTCCCCGTGTGGACTGTGAAGCCATTTGGTCCTCTTCCACTTTTTGTGGTGTTTTTGCTGCTGCACTGTGAGTTTGGTATTTGTTTCACGAAATACAAGGAGCTAAACTGGGACACAGTGCTGGAGGGAGTTCTGTCACGTGTGGTGGGTCAGGGTCTGCAAGAGAATGCACCAACTAGGCTCCTATCTCTCACACCTTGCCCCATTGCCCCCTTGTCCATATCAACCTGATTCTTAATTTTCCTCTGAAAACTCTCCATATAACAAGATGCCTTTACATATAAGGGTCTGTTGGCTGCACCATGTCAGTTACAAGCCATTTGGAATCCAATGGTAGATCCACATGGCCCTACCACGGATGTTTTATCAAACACCTCCCCACCACTGCTCTAGACCCACTACTCAGCAGGCTCCAAATTTCTGGCATCTCTGTTCTACACCATTTTCATGAAACTCAGTAAATCAAGGCACTGTCTGGTATACTCATGATCAGCAACAGGACATCCAATGTTTCTCCAGTGCCACCTGGTCATAGGAATTTCAAAAATTTCATGGTATTTATCTAGCCATTTTTCAACCATGAAGTTGGAGGCACTGTGGGTTTCAGTTCATTCAGCAAACATTAAATGGTGAGGAAGCTCATTTCAATGAAATCTCTGGAGAACTCTCACAGGCACGGCTTCCCAAAGAGTGGACAAAAGGTCACATTAGGCCAGGCCCATTGAGGTCTACAATGTGAGGTCCATGTGTGTTTTGACTCTCAACTATGGCTGCCATTTCTTTAAGAATAAAATCATGTGATATCCTTGCTGAGATTCCCAGGCCTCTGTGGAAATCCACCCGGGGCCTAGGTCTCAGTTTCCAAGAGCGACTTTCATGCGTGGCCTCTTAAAATCCCAACAAAATTCATGGCAATGCTTCTCTGAGTTCAGTTCCAAAACCCAGTCTCTAAGGGGAATCACACCAGAGTTCAAGCTCACGTGGACCCAGTCATTGTTTCCAATGCAACACAAATGACCAAAATTAAAACCAAAACACTCCCACATGGCCTTCATCTTATTCCATATAGTCAATCATCTTAACCTCTGGCTGGAGGTTTCCATGAGGGGCGCAGCCCAAGGCAGTGTCCAAAACCAGCTCGTTTGCCCCTCATTTGCCTAAAGTCAGGGTAGCCTGGACACCGTTTCTCTGAAACAGGAGCGAACAAATAAGCCTGCCGTTAATACTTCTTTGTTTCTCCAATTTGAGGCCTACTGATTTTAGGTATCGATTCTTTAGGTGATTTAGAGTCATGCGAAAACACAAGCACCTCTGCAGGGCTTTGAAGAACTCATTTGACCCAAAGAATCCCTATTGTCATTTGATGGATTGCAGGAACCTAACAGAGGAAGGCAAGAGGCTTCATCCACAATGAATGATATTTTTGCCATTTTGGTTTTGGAAGCTCACGTGGGATCATTCTTAAGATCCATCAGGTGCTGAGAATCTAAGTCACAGCCACACACAGGTCCAAGAGGCTGATAAAGAGCCACAGGTGAGGCCCATTCATTTCCATTTGAAAACTGTTTTCTTCAGGCTTCACAAAGGGGTGGCCTGAGGCAAAGACCTTCCTGACATTCAGTGCAACACAACAATAAGTAAGCAAAAGGCCCAAAGCAGGGTTTCTGCACTGAGACTTTCCTGGTCACACTGATATCTGAGTTTTTTGAGATGCTCGCCATTCTCTTCAGCTATCCAGTACATGGCCATGTCACAGAGCTTGGAGGTGGTACATATTTTGGACACAAATCCCTGAGCCTATTCTGGAGAGTGGCCAGAATTCAGGAAGAAAACAACCACTTAGAAAGATAGCAGGTGTTGCACATTGATAAGACAAGCTGCAGTCCATTCATATATTGGGCAGGATGAATTATGGGAAGATTTATACTAGACAGGACACATCCATTAATGCATTCTCTTTTCTAATGTCTACAACAACGGACACAGTGGGATACACAGAAAGAGAAACACTCGCCATGTCAAATGACTTACTAGAAACTGTCCACTCCAAACCAAACAAACCGCCTTTTCTATCTATTCTCAGAACATGAGACAAAACAACAAACCCACACCCACTCCCACAAAGGCACCTCCTTCCCCCAAGTACGTCTGTGACTATCCGGAGTGTCCTCTGACTGGTGGGCCATACTATGTTCCCCCGAAATGGCCTGTCTTCTCTCAGATCTTGATTCCTTGACCAACTCTGTGAAGATGTCAGGAAAAAGTGGTTAGCCACTACCTGTTTTCTCAGGAAAGGTCCATCTTCAGAGCTCTCCTGGCATTTGGCCATCCTCACATCATTAGGTACCAAGAAAACTGACTCTGTCCTTGGTAAATCCAAACAAGTGAGCCCACTGGGACTGGGACTGGGACTGCCTCTGGGTCTCTGGCTTCTTGGATACCAAGTTCAGAGAGTTCCATCACCAAGGAAATGAGGTATTTCACATTCTTTGGAAGTGAATGAGGTCACTGCCTTGGCAACCACTTTGTCCTAACAGTTGCTTCCAAGGGTAACATAAGATGGAGGTTGCCAGAACTTCCTGTGACACTTTCATAAGGTAGAATGTATATCACCATTGGCACCCGGGAACAGCTCTCCACTCAGCCCTGGTTTGGTCCATCTTCTGTACAATAAGAAGAGAGAGAGGCAGATTCAGACACATCCCTTCATCCTGACCAGGTTGTTTGCCATGGAAGATGACTTTTGCTCTCTCAGGTGCTTCATACCTGCCTACAACTTCTCCAGGTACCATTTGTGCATGGACATTTGAGGTTCTCATCAGGTTGAAGGTCCCCAACTTTCCTGTATTGTAAGAACCACTCTGTCTCTGCTCTTCTGTAAAATGATTGAGGGAACAGTGTATACTTGGGGTTAAAAACAGGTTTGATTTGGATTACGAGTGATTCTGTGTGATGAATAATGGTATTGGGAACCTGCAATATTTACAAGAATATAGAGGTGAAATATAAGTAGGAAAACAGAAATCTAGGTATGATTTGAAGCCCAGAAGGGTTTTGCCCTTGATTGGGATACTTAGCTTTGAATGATGTTCTGCAAAGATGCCTCAGATAATTCCATATACAATGGCATAGGACCTTGTACATTGGATGATTGAATTTAGAAGAGAACATCCAGTCAAAAAGGGATATTCAGTAGGATTAGGAAGATAGTCGGTAGGTTTAGGAAGAAGAGTGAGTATAGGATTTGGACCAAAAGTTCTTTAGCAATAGACTTTCGGTTGTTGAGTGAATATAAATGTCAGCACATATGAAGAGTCAGTCACTATGTTGAACTGGGGAAAATATGTAGAAAAGCAGATATCAATAGAAACATTACGAAATCAGGCAAAGTATAAAGTGAGTGATAGAATTAGACATTTTCAACAGGGTTGAGTTTGAATATATAAATTAGGAAAAAAACAAATATGTAGTCACCAATAGGATTGACAATTGACAGCATTAGGCAACCTGGACATGGATGTTTTTAGAAATCCATGTTCACTTTCCATTTAGGCTTTGGTACAATCATAAGTGTGACCTTTCCATTTTTTGTCCAGAATATTACTGTGATAATGAGGTGACATGAGTATTTCTTTCACCATTTCTGGGAGCAATATATTGAAGATGTAAAATGAGAATCGGGGGTACAAAGAGGTGTACCCTGTTTCTAGGAACATAGAGAAAAAGCATGAATAGACCATACTGTGAATAAATAATATAACTTTTTTGAACTTTAAATAATGAATTGAACTGATATCTGAAAAATTAAAGGAAATCGTATATTGATATACAATCATTCATTCCAACCAGGTATATATGTAATGGAAATATTTGTGTTTTGGTTTATCATGAAGAGTGTGTGAGTTTTGCTTCAAAATGATTATGGAAATTCAAAATAATGTGTTTGGAAAGAAGTCTCATGAAAAGACCAGTCAAGAATACCCTGACAATACATGTGTTCTGAAGCAAGAAGTGGTGAAAGTTGAAACAAATGCATATTAATTTGTGAACTTGTGGATGAAATGTATATCATGTGATGTGCAAAAACTGAAGAAACAATAATGTACCAGTGTCGAATACAAATGAATGACAAATTACATATCATGTCCCATAGGAGTCTACTTGCATTGATGTTAGACTGGGTCAGTTACTGTAGAATAATTAGGATTTGTATGCACCATTCACTGAAGTTAGTTTTCAGTACTAGGAAACAAATATGTATTTCAGGTGGATGAATATTTCTGATTATAATCTTGTGAAAAGTGGATAATAAATCCACATACATGAACATGAATGAATTGAGAGTGTATATTAGACACATATATTTCATATTTTGAAAAATTTGCAGAGTATATCTATATCTATATCTGTATATTCACACACACACACACAATACTCACAGACATTAAAAAGTACCAATATAAATGCCAATCGAAATTCATCAGTAAATATGTATCATCCACAAATGCAAAAATATTTATTTTACTGAACATGAGTTAATGTATAATGTTGTTCTACTAGGACGCTCTCCTATAGGTTGAATTTTCATTTCCAACAGCATTTAGGAGGAGTGAACTCTTCTCACAATTTGTATCTGCCAAGACAGCCACCTCACAAAAATGTACGTGTGATACCTGGTAGGATTCTATATATGCATATAAAAATACATGTGTGAATAGGCTACAGAAAAGGGAAATAAGAATTCACAAATTTGTTAAGCTTAAAAACACATGGAGAATATTTCAAATAAATTTGACTAGATTTATAACTCCTACCTTATATAATGCAAATGTCAAGTCCAACTATACAACATGTCTCCTCTGAAGTACTTGTATTTCCAATGTGTTGGGCTAATTTTCTCCATTATATTAGGATGAATAGTCTGAGTCTACTAGGTATGGGTTAGTGTCAGGGATTCAGTACTTCGAATGGAAATTTGGAAAATGAATCCAATGTGTATGTAAAAATATGCTGCACAAATATCCTCCCGCTCTCATCCAGAACAATGCCTTGACATTACGTTCACCCCAAGTAAGACACAATTAGAGGAGAAGAGTTACAAAATCAGTGAATACATATCTGGAATGGAAAATGCTCAGGAGTTCACAACCTTGGAGGTGGTAGAGGAGTTTCCAAAACTAAGGGACAGGGTAAACACTCCACAAACATGGAGCTCTGCTGGCCTAAAAACTTTTTGAGAAACTGCCTCTGAGCTTCCACACTTGAAATATATGTAGTTTTCTGGAGATTTGGCTTCCTCTGTAGTGAGACCATCAAACCTGGGTCTGCATCTATGTGACCTGGAGGACATGGTTTCTTATTTTCCAATGAACACGATGAAGCAGTGCTGAATCCTCTCTTTGTAGGTAAACTGAGGCCACTGGGGACTAAGTGTCTCCCCGTGTGGACTGTGAAGCCATTTGGTCCTCTTCCACTTTTTGTGGTGTTTTTGCTGCTGCACTGTGAGTTTGGTATTTGTTTCACGAAATACTAGGAGCTAAACTGGGACACAGTGCTGGAGGGAGTTCTGTCACGTGTGGTGGGTCAGGGTCTGCAAGAGAATGCACCAACTAGGCTCATATCTCTCACACCTTGCCCCATTGCCCCCTTGTCCATATCAACCTGATTCTTAATTTTCCTCTGAAAACTCTCCATATAACAAGATGCCTTTACATATAAGGGTCTGTTGGCTGCACCATGTCAGTTACAAGCCATTTGGAATCCAATGGTAGATCCACATGGCCCTACCACGGATGTTTTATCAAACACCTCCCCACCACTGCTCTAGACCCACTACTCAGCAGGCTCCAAATTTCTGGCATCTCTGTTCTACACCATTTTCATGAAACTCAGTAAATCAAGGCACTGTCTGGTATACTCATGATCAGCAACAGGACATCCAATGTTTCTCCAGTGCCACCTGGTCATAGGAATTTCAAAAATTTCATGGTATTTATCTAGCCATTTTTCAACCATGAAGTTGGAGGCACTGTGGGTTTCAGTTCATTCAGCAAACATTAAATGGTGAGGAAGCTCATTTCAATGAAATCTCTGGAGAACTCTCACAGGCACGGCTTCCCAAAGAGTGGACAAAAGGTCACATTAGGCCAGGCCCATTGAGGTCTACAATGTGAGGTCCATGTGTGTTTTGACTCTCAACTATGGCTGCCATTTCTTTAAGAATAAAATCATGTGATATCCTTGCTGAGATTCCCAGGCCTCTGTGGAAATCCACCCGGGGCCTAGGTCTCAGTTTCCAAGAGCGACTTTCATGCGTGGCCTCTTAAAATCCCAACAAAATTCATGGCAATGCTTCTCTGAGTTCAGTTCCAAAACCCAGTCTCTAAGGGGAATCACACCAGAGTTCAAGCTCACGTGGACCCAGTCATTTTTTCCAATGCAACACAAATGACCAAAATTAAAACCAAAACACTCCCACATGGCCTTCATCTTATTCCATATAGTCAATCATCTTAACTTCTGGCTGGAGGTTTCCATGAGGGGCGCAGCCCAAGACAGTGTCCAAAATCAGCTCGTTTGCCCCTCATTTGCCTAAAGTCAGGGTAGCCTGGACACCGTTTCTCTGAAACAGGAGCGAACAAATAAGCCTGCCGTTAATACTTCTTTGTTTCTCCAATTTGAGGCCTACTGATTTTAGGTATCGATTCTTTAGGTGATTTAGAGTCATGCGAAAACACAAGCACCTCTGCAGGGCTTTGAAGAACTCATTTGACCCAAAGAATCCCTATTGTCATTTGATGGAGTGCAGGAACCTAACAGAGGAAGGCAAGAGACTTCATCCACAATGAATGATATTTTTTGCCATTTTGGTTTTGGAAGCTCACGTGGGATCATTCTTAAGATCCATCAGGTGCTGAGAATCTAAGTCACAGCCACACACAGGTCCAAGAGGCTGATAAAGAGCCACAGGTGAGGCCCATTCATTTCCATTTGAAAACTGTTTTCTTCAGGCTTCACAAAGGGGTGGCCTGAGGCAAAGACCTTCCTGATATTCAGTGCAACACAACAATAAGTAAGCAAAAGGCCCAAAGCAGGGTTTCTGCACTGAGACTTTCCTGGTCACACTGATATCTGAGTTTTTTGAGATGCTCGCCATTCTCTTCAGCTATCCAGTACATGGCCATGTCACAGAGCTTGGAGGTGGTACATATTTTGTACACAAATCCATGAGCCTATTCTGGAGAGTGGCCAGAATTCAGGAAGAAAACAACACCTTAGAAAGATAGCAGGTGTTGCACATTGATAAGACAAGCTGCAGTCCATTCATATATTGGACAGGATGAATTATGGGAAGATTTATACTAGACAGGACACATCCATTAATGCATTCTCTTTTCTAATGTCTACAACAACGGACACAGTGGGATACACAGAAAGAGAAACACTCGCCATGTCAAATGACTTACTAGAAACTGTCCACTCCAAACCAAACAAACCGCCTTTTCTATCTATTCTCAGAACATGAGACAAAACAACAAACCCACACCCACTCCCACAAAGGCACCTCCTTCCCCAAGTCTGTCTGTGACTATCCGGAGTGTCCTCTGACTGGTGGGCCATACTATGTTCCCCCGAAATGGCCTGTCTTCTCTCAGATCTTGATTCCTTGACCAACTCTGTGAAGATGTCAGGAAAAAGTCGTTAGCCACTACCTGTTTTCTCAGGAAAGGTCCATCTTCAGAGCTCTCCTGGCATTTGGCCATCCTCACATCATTAGGTACCAAGAAAACTGACTCTGTCCTTGGGAAATCCAAACAAGTGAGCCCACTGGGACTGGGACTGGGACTGCCTCTGGGTGTCTGGCTTCTTGGATACCAAGTTCAGAGAGTTCCATCACCAAGGAAATGAAGTATTTCACATTCTTTGGAACTGAATGAGGTCACTGCCTTGGCAACCACTTTGTCCTAACAGTTGCTTCCAAGGGTAACATAAGATGCAGGTTGCCAGAACTTCCTGTGACACTTTCATAAGGTAGAATGTATATCACCATTGGCACCCGGGAACAGCTCTCCACTCAGCCCTGGTTTGGTCCATCTTCTGTACAATAAGAAGAGAGAGAGGCAGATTCAGACACATCCCTTCATCTGACCAGGTTGTTTGCCATGGAAGATGACTATTGCTCTCTCAGGTGCTTCATACCTGCCTACAACTTCTCCAGGTACCATTTGTGCATGGACATTTGAGGTTCTCATCAGGTTGAAGGTCCCCAACTTTCCTGTATTGTAAGAACCACTCTGTCTCTGCTCTTCTGTAAAATGATTGAGGGAACAGTGTATACTTGGGGTTAAAAACAGGTTTGATTTGGGTTACGAGTGATTCTGTGTGATGAATAATGGTATTGGGAACCTGCAATATTTACAAGAATATAGAGGTGAAATATAAGTAGGAAAACAGAAATCTAGGTATGATTTGAAGCCCAGAAGGGTTTTGCCCTTGATTGGGATACTTAGCTTTGAATGATGTTCTGCAAAGATGCCTCAGATAATTCCATATACAATGGCATAGGACCTTGTACATTGGATGATTGAATTTAGAAGAGAACATCCAGTCAAAAAGGGATATTCAGTAGGATTAGGAAGATAGTCGGTAGGTTTAGGAAGAAGAGTGAGTATAGGATTTGGACCAAAAGTTCTTTAGCAATAGACTTTCGGTTGTTGAGTGAATGTAAATGTCAGCACATATGAAGAGTCAGTCACTATGTTGAACTGGGGAAAATATGTAGAAAAGCAGATATCAATAGAAACATTACGAAATCAGGCAAAGTATAAAGTGAGTGATA
>NW_027512321.1:0-13281 GCF_048772815.1 Callospermophilus lateralis | reverse complement strand
CAACCCCTCTCAATGAAAGTGCTTTTCCACAGTCTGTGCTAGGGCTACTTGAAGAGGAAACAAACCATAGAGACAAAACTGAGAACTCCTTCATTTTGTCAAGTTTCAAAGAGCTACTACAAACCATGTTGGATTTAGAGTTCCAAAATCATCTATCTATATAGGAGAGAGCAGAGGGAAACCTAAATATAAAAACTGCTACTGTAGACGAACGCTTCAACCTAGAAGAACAAAATTTGGTGAGCCAAGTGGGATTTGTGTACTGATCATTACGACCAAGTATCATCAAGTTTGGGTGAAAAAATATTTGCTGGTATTTCGGAAATTCGATATTTCTTAGAAGCTCGGCAACCCCTATCAATGAAAGTGCTTTTCCACAGTCTGTGCCTAGGGCTACTTGAAGAGGAAACAAACCATAGAGACAAAACTGCGAACTCCTTTTTCTTGTCAAGTATCAAAGAGCTACTACAATCCATGTTGGATTTAGAGTTCCAAATTCATCAATGTATATAGGAGAGAACAGAGAGAAACCTAAATATAAAAACTGCTACTGTAGACGAACGCTTCAACCTAGAAGAACAAAATTTGGTGAGCCAAGTGGGATTTGTGTACTGATCATTAGCAACAAGTATCATCAAGATTGGGTGAAAAAATATTTGCTGGTATTTTGCAAACTCGTTATTTCTTAGAAGCTTGGCAACCCCTCTCAATGAAAGTGCTTTTCCACAGTCTGTGCCTAGGGCTACTTGAAGAGGAAACAAACCATAGAGACAAAATTGAGAACTCTTTCATTTTGTCAAGTTTCAAAGAGCTACTACAAACCATGTTGGATTTAGAGTTCCAAAATCATCTATCTATATAGGAGAGAACAGAGGGAAACCTAAATATAAAAACTGCTACTGTAGACGAACGCTTCAACCTAGAAGAACAAAATATGGTGAGCCAAGTGGGATTTGTGTACTGATCTTTACCACCAAGTATCATCAAGATTGGGTGAAAAAATATTTTCTGGTATTTCGGAAACTTGTAATTTCTTAGAAGCTTGGCAACCCCTCTCAATGAAAGTGCTTTTCCACAGTCTGTGCCTAGGGTTACTTGAAGAGGAAACAAACCATAGAGACAAAACTGAGAACTCCTTTATTTTGTCAAGTTTCAAAGAGCTACTACAAACCATGTTGGATTTAGAGTTCCAAATTCATCTATCTATATAGGAGAGAACACAGGGAAACCTAAATATAAAAACTGCTACTGTAGACGAAAGCTTCAACCTAGAGAACAAAATTTGGTGAGCCAAGTGGGATTTGTGTACTGATCATTACGACCAAGTATCATCAAGTTTGGGTGAAAAAATATTTGCTGGTATTTCGGAAACTCGATATTTCTTAGAAGCTCTTCAACCCCTATCAATGAAAGTGCTTTTCCACAGTCTGTGCCTAGGGCTACTTGAAGAGGAAACAAACCATAGAGACAAAACTGAGAACTCCTTTTTCTTGTCAAGTATCAAAGAGCTACTACAATCCATGTTGGATTTAGAGTTCCAAATTCATCAATGTATATAGGAGAGAACAGAGAGAAACCTAAATATAAAAACTGCTACTGTAGACGAACGCTTCAATCTAGAAGAACAAAATTTGGTGAGCCAAGTGGGATTTGTGTACTGATCATTAGCAACAAGTATCATCAAGATTGGGTGAAAAAATATTTGCTGGTATTTTGCAAACTCGTTATTTCTTAGAAGCTTGGCAACCCCTCTCAATGAAAGTGCTTTTCCACAGTCTGTGCCTAGGGCTACTTGAAGAGGAAACAAACCATAGAGACAAAACTGAGAACTCCTTCATTTTGTCAAGTTTCAAAGAGCTACTACAAACCATGTTGGATTTAGAGTTCCAAAATCATCTATCTATATAGGAGAGAACAGAGGGAAACCTAAATATAAAAACTGCTACTGTAGACGAACGCTTCAACCTAGAAGAACAAAATTTGGTGAGCCAAGTGGGATTTGTGTACTGATCTTTACCACCAAGTATCATCAAGATTGGGTGAAAAAATATTTTCTGGTATTTCCGAAACTTGTAATTTCTTAGAAGCTTGGCAACCCCTCTCAATGAAAGTGCTTTTCCACAGTCTGTGCCTAGGGTTACTTGAAGAGGAAACAAACCATAGAGACAAAACTGAGAACTCCTTTATTTTGTCAAGTTTCAAAGAGCTACTACAAACCATGTTGGGTTTAGAGTTCCAAATTCATCTATCTATATAGGAGAGAACACAGGGAAACCTAAATATAAAAACTGCTACTGTAGACGAACGCTTCAACCTAGAAGAACAAAATTTGATGAGCCAAGTGGGATTTGTGTACTGATCATTACGACCAAGTATCATCAAGTTTGGGTGAAAAAATATTTGCTGGTATTTCGGAAACTCGATATTTCTTAGAAGCTCCGCAACCCCTATCAATGAAAGTGCTTTTCCACAGTCTGTGCCTAGGGCTACTTGAAGAGGAAACAAACCATAGAGACAAAACTGAGAACTTTTTTTTCTTTTCAAGTATCAAAGAGCTACTACAATCCATGTTGGATTTAGAGTTCCAAATTCATCAATGTATATAGGAGAGAACAGAGAGAAACCTAAATATAAAAACTGCTACTGTAGACGAATGCTTCAACCTAGAAGAACAAAATTTGGTGACCCAAGTGGGATTTGTGTACTGATCATTAGCAACAAGTATCATCAAGATTGGGTGAAAAAATATTTGCTGGTATTTTGCAAACTCGTTATTTCTTAGAAGCTTGGCAACCCCTCTCAATGAAAGTGCTTTTCCACAGTCTGTGCCTAGGGCTACTTGAAGAGGAAACAAACCATAGAGACAAAACTGAGAACTCCTTCATTTTGTCAAGTTTCAAAGAGCTACTACAAACCATGTTGGATTTAGAGTTCCAAAATCATCTATCAATATAGGAGAGAACAGAGGGAAACCTAAATATAAAAACTGCTACTGTAGACGAACGCTTCAACCTAGAAGAACAAAATTTGGTGAGCCAAGTGGGATTTGTGTACTGATCTTTACCACCAAGTATCAGCAAGATTGGGTGAAAATATATTTGCTGGTATTTTGGAAACTCGTTATTTCTTAGAAGCTTTGCAACCCCTCTCAATGAAAGTGCTTTCCACAGTCTGTGCCTAGGGCTACTTGAAGAGGAAACAAACCATAGAGACAAAACTGAGAACTCCTTTATTTTGTCAAGTTTCAAAGAGCTACTACAAACCATGTTGGATTTAGAGTTCCAAATTCATCTATCTATATAGGAGAGAACAGAGGAAAACCTAAATATAAAAACTGCTATTGTAGACGAACGCTTCAACCTAGAAGAACAAAATTTGGTGAGCCAAGTTTGATTTGTGTACTGATCATTAGCAACAAGTATAATCAAGATTGGGTAAAAAATATTTGCTGGTATTTCGGAAAATTGTTATTTCTTAGAAGCTTTTCAACCCCTCTCAATGAAAGTGCTTTTCCACAGTGTGTGCCTAGGGCTACTTGAAGAGGAAAGATACCATAGAGACAAAACTGAGAACTCCTTTATTTTGTCAAGTTTCAAAGAGGTACTAAAAAAACAAGTTGGATTTAGAGTTCCAAATTCATCTATCTATATATGAGAGAACAGAATGAAACCTAAATATAAAAACTGCTACTGTAGACGAACGCTTCAACATTGAAGAACAAAATTTGGTGAGCCAAGTGGGATTTGTGTACTGATCATTACCACCAAGTATCTTCAAGATTGGGTGAAAAAATATTTGCTGGTATTTCAGAAACTCGTAATTTCTTAGTAGCTTGGCAACCCCTCTCAATGAAAGTGCTTTTCCACAGTCTGTGCCTAGGGCTACTTGAAAAGGAAACAAACCATAGAGACAAAACTGAGAACTCCTTTTTTTGTCAAGTTTCAAAAGCTACTACAAACCATGTTGGATTTAGTGTTCCAAATTCATCTATTTACATAGGAGAGAACACAGGGAAACCTAACTATAAAAACTGCTACTGTAGACGAACGCTTCAACCTAGAAGAACAAAATTTGGTGAGCGAAGTGGGATTTGTGTACTGATCATTACCACCAAGTATCATCAAGATTGGTGAAAATATATTTGCTGGTATTTTGGAAACTCCTTATTTCTTAGAAGCTTGGCAACCCCTCTCAATGAAAGTGCTTTTCCACAGTCTGTGCCAAGGGCTACTTGAAGAGGAAACAAACCATAGAGACAAAACTGAGAACTCCTTCATTTTGTCAAGTTTCAAAGAGCTACTAAAAAACCATGTTGGATTTAGAGTTGCAAAATCATCTATCTATATAAAAGAGAACAGAGGGAAACCTAAACATAAAAATTGCTACTGAAGACGAACGCTTCAACCTAGAAGAACAAAATTTTGTGAGCCAAGTGGATTTGTGTACTGATCATTACCACCAAGTATCATCTAGATTGGGTGAAAAAATATTTGCTGGTATTTCGGAAACTCGTAATTTCTAAGAAGCTTGGCAACCCCTCTCAATGAAAGTGCTTTTCCACAGTCTGTGCTAGGGCTACTTGAAGAGGAAACAAACCATAGAGACAAAACTGAGAACTCCTTCATTTTGTCAAGTTTCAAAGAGCTACTACAAACCATGTTGGATTTAGAGTTCCAAAATCATCTATCTATATAGGAGAGAGCAGAGGGAAACCTAAATATAAAAACTGCTACTGTAGACGAACGCTTCAACCTAGAAGAACAAAATTTGGTGAGCCAAGTGGGATTTGTGTACTGATCATTACGACCAAGTATCATCAAGTTTGGGTGAAAAAATATTTGCTGGTATTTCGGAAATTCGATATTTCTTAGAAGCTCGGCAACCCCTATCAATGAAAGTGCTTTTCCACAGTCTGTGCCTAGGGCTACTTGAAGAGGAAACAAACCATAGAGACAAAACTGAGAACTCCTTTTTCTTGTCAAGTATCAAAGAGCTACTACAATCCATGTTGGATTTAGAGTTCCAAATTCATCAATGTATATAGGAAAGAACAGAGAGAAACCTAAATATAAAAACTGCTACTGTAGACGAACGCTTCAATCTAGAAGAACAAAATTTGGTGAGCCAAGTGGGATTTGTGTACTGATCATTAGCAACAAGTATCATCAAGATTGGGTGAAAAAATATTTGCTGGTATTTTGCAAACTCGTTATTTCTTAGAAGCTTGGCAACCCCTCTCAATGAAAGTGCTTTTCCACAGTCTGTGCCTAGGGCTACTTGAAGAGGAAACAAACCATAGAGACAAAACTGAGAACTCCTTCATTTTGTCAAGTTTCAAAGAGCTACTAAAAAACCATGTTGGATTTAGAGTTGCAAAATCATCTATCTATATAAAAGAGAACAGAGGGAAACCTAAACATAAAAATTGCTACTGAAGACGAACGCTTCAACCTAGAAGAACAAAATTTTGTGAGCCAAGTGGATTTGTGTACTGATCATTACCACCAAGTATCATCTAGATTGGGTGAAAAAATATTTGCTGGTATTTCGGAAACTCGTAATTTCTAAGAAGCTTGGCAACCCCTCTCAATGAAAGTGCTTTTCCACAGTCTGTGCTAGGGCTACTTGAAGAGGAAACAAACCATAGAGACAAAACTGAGAACTCCTTCATTTTGTCAAGTTTCAAAGAGCTACTACAAACCATGTTGGATTTAGAGTTCCAAAATCATCTATCTATATAGGAGAGAACAGAGGAAAACCTAAATATAAAAACTGCTACTGTAGACGAACGCTTCAACCTAGAAGAACAAAATTTGGTGAGCCAAGTTTGATTTGTGTACTGATCATTAGCAACAAGTATAATCAAGATTGGGTAAAAAATATTTGCTGGTATTTCGGAAACTTGTTATTTCTTAGAAGCTTTTCAACCCCTCTCAATGAAAGTGCTTTTCCACAGTGTGTGCCTAGGGCTACTTGAAGAGGAAAGATACCATAGAGACAAAACTGAGAACTCCTTTATTTTGTCAAGTTTCAAAGAGGTACTAAAAAAACAAGTTGGATTTAGAGTTCCAAATTCATCTATCTATATATGAGAGAACAGAATGAAACCTAAATATAAAAACTGCTACTGTAGACGAACGCTTCAACATTGAAGAACAAAATTTGGTGAGCCAAGTGGGATTTGTGTACTGATCATTACCACCAAGTATCTTCAAGATTGGGTGAAAAAATATTTGCTGGTATTTCAGAAACTCGTAATTTCTTAGTAGATTGGCAACCCCTCTCAATGAAAGTGCTTTTCCACAGTCTGTGCCTAGGGCTACTTGAAAAGGAAACAAACCATAGAGACAAAACTGAGAACTCCTTTTTTTGTCAAGTTTCAAAAGCTACTACAAACCATGTTGGATTTAGTGTTCCAAATTCATCTATTTACATAGGAGAGAACACAGGGAAACCTAACTATAAAAACTGCTACTGTAGACGAACGCTTCAACCTAGAAGAACAAAATTTGGTGAGCGAAGTGGGATTTGTGTACTGATCATTACCACCAAGTATCATCAAGATTGGTGAAAATATATTTGCTGGTATTTTGGAAACTCCTTATTTCTTAGAAGCTTGGCAACCCCTCTCAATGAAAGTGCTTTTCCACAGTCTGTGCCAAGGGCTACTTGAAGAGGAAACAAACCATAGAGACAAAACTGAGAACTCCTTCATTTTGTCAAGTTTCAAAGAGCTACTAAAAAACCATGTTGGATTTAGAGTTGCAAAATCATCTATCTATATAAAAGAGAACAGAGGGAAACCTAAACATAAAAATTGCTACTGAAGAAGAACGCTTCAACCTAGAAGAACAAAATTTTGTGAGCCAAGTGGATTTGTGTACTGATCATTACCACCAAGTATCATCTAGATTGGGTGAAAAAATATTTGCTGGTATTTCGGAAACTCGTAATTTCTAAGAAGCTTGGCAACCCCTCTCAATGAAAGTGCTTTTCCACAGTCTGTGCTAGGGCTACTTGAAGAGGAAACAAACCATAGAGACAAAACTGAGAACTCCTTCATTTTGTCAAGTTTCAAAGAGCTACTACAAACCATGTTGGATTTAGAGTTCCAAAATCATCTATCTATATAGGAGAGAGCAGAGGGAAACCTAAATATAAAAACTGCTACTGTAGACGAACGCTTCAACCTAGAAGAACAAAATTTGGTGAGCCAAGTGGGATTTGTGTACTGATCATTACGACCAAGTATCATCAAGTTTGGGTGAAAAAATATTTGCTGGTATTTCGGAAATTCGATATTTCTTAGAAGCTCGGCAACCCCTATCAATGAAAGTGCTTTTCCACAGTCTGTGCCTAGGGCTACTTGAAGAGGAAACAAACCACAGAGACAAAACTGAGAACTCCTTTTTCTTGTCAAGTATCAAAGAGCTACTACAATCCATGTTGGATTTAGAGTTCCAAATTCATCAATGTATATAGGAGAGAACAGAGAGAAACCTAAATATAAAAACTGCTACTGTAGACGAACGCTTCAACCTAGAAGAACAAAATTTGGTGAGCCAAGTGGGATTTGTGTACTGATCATTAGCAACAAGTATCATCAAGATTGGGTGAAAAAATATTTGCTGGTATTTTGCAAACTCGTTATTTCTTAGAAGCTTGGCAACCCCTCTCAATGAAAGTGCTTTTCCACAGTCTGTGCCTAGGGCTACTTGAAGAGGAAACAAACCATAGAGACAAAACTGAGAACTCTTTCATTTTGTCAAGTTTCAAAGAGCTACTACAAACCATGTTGGATTTAGAGTTCCAAAATCATCTATCTATATAGGAGAGAACAGAGGGAAACCTAAATATAAAAACTGCTACTGTAGACGAACGCTTCAACCTAGAAGAACAAAATATGGTGAGCCAAGTGGGATTTGTGTACTGATCTTTACCACCAAGTATCATCAAGATTGGGTGAAAAAATATTTTCTGGTATTTCGGAAACTTGTAATTTCTTAGAAGCTTGGCAACCCCTCTCAATGAAAGTGCTTTTCCACAGTCTGTGCCTAGGGTTACTTGAAGAGGAAACAAACCATAGAGACAAAACTGAGAACTCCTTTATTTTGTCAAGTTTCAAAGAGCTACTACAAACCATGTTGGATTTAGAGTTCCAAATTCATCTATCTATATAGGAGAGAACACAGGGAAACCTAAATATAAAAACTGCTACTGTAGACGAAAGCTTCAACCTAGAAGAACAAAATTTGGTGAGTCAAGTGGGATTTGTGTACTGATCATTACGACCAAGTATCATCAAGTTTGGGTGAAAAAATATTTGCTGGTATTTCGGAAACTCGATATTTCTTAGAAGCTCGGCAACCCCTATCAATGAAAGTGCTTTTCCACAGTCTGTGCCTAGGGCTACTTGAAGAGGAAACAAACCATAGAGACAAAACTGAGAACTCCTTTTCTTGTCAAGTTTCAAAGAGCTACTACAATCCATGTTGGATTTAGAGTTCCAAATTCATCAATGTATATAGGAAAGAACAGAGAGAAACCTAAATATAAAAAATGCTACTGTAGACGAACGCTTCAACCTAGAAGAACAAAATTTGGTGAGCAAAGTGGGATTTGTGTACTGATCATTAGCAACAAGTATCATCAAGATTGGGTGAAAAAATATTTGCTGGTATTTTGCAAACTCGTTATTTCTTAGAAGCTTTGCAACCCATCTCAATGAAAGTGCTTTCCACAGTCTCTGCCTAGGACTACTTGAAGAGGAAACAAACCATAGAGACAAAACTGAGAACTCCTATATTTTGTCAAGTTTCAAAGAGCTACTACAAACCATGTTGGATTTAGAGTTCCAAATTCATCTATCTATATAGGAGAGAACAGAGGGAAACCTAAATATAAAAACTGCTACTGTAGACGAACGCTTCAACCTAGAAGAACAAAATTTGGTGAGCCAAGTGGGATTTGTGTACTGATCATTAGCAACAAGTATCATCAAGATTGGGTAAAAAATATTTGCTGGTATTTCGGAAACTTGTTATTTCTTAGAAGCTTGGCAACCCCTCTCAATGAAAGTGCTTTTCCACAGTGTGTGGCTAGGCCTACTTGAAGAGGAAACAAACCATAGAGACAAAACTGAGAACTCCTTTATTTGTCAAGTTTCAAAGAGGTACTAAAAAAACAAGTTGGATTTAGAGTTCCAAATTCATCTATCTATATATGAGAGAACAGAGTGAAATATAAATATAAAAACTGCTACTGTAGAGGAACGCTTCAACCTAGAAGAACAAAATTTGGTGAGCGAAGTGGATTTGTGTACTGATCATTACCACCAAGTATCATCAATATTGGTGAAAATATATTTGCTGGTATTTTGGAAACTCCTTATTTCTTAGAAGCTTGGCAACCCATCTCAATGAAAGTGCTTTCCACAGTCTGTGCCTAGGGCTACTTGAAGAGGAAACTAACCATAGAAACAAAACTGAGAACTCCTTTATTTTGTCAAGTTTCAAAGAGCTACTACAAACCATGTTGGATTTAGAGTTCCAAATTCATCTATCTATATAGGAGAGAACAGAGGGAAACCTAAATATAAAAACTGCAACTGTAGACGAAAGCTTCAAACTAGAAGAACAAAATTTGGTGAGCCAAGTGGGATTTGTGTACTTATCATTACCAACAAGTATCATCAAGATTGGGTGAAAAAATATTTGCTGGTATTTCGGAAACTCGTAATTTCTTAGAAGCTTGGGAACCCCTTTCAATGAAAGTGCTTTTCCACAGTCTGTGCCTAGGGCTACTTGAAGAGGAAACAAACCATAGAGACAAAACTGAGAACTCCTTTATTTTGTCAAGTTTCAAAGAGCCACTACAAACCATGTTGGATTTAGAGTTCCAAATTCATCTATCTATATAGGAGAGAACAGAGGGAAACCTAAATATAAAAACTGCTACTGTAGACGAACGCTTCAAACTAGAAGAACAAAATTTGGTGAGCCAAGTGGGATTTGTGCACTGATCATTAGCAACAAGTATCATCAAGATTGGGTGAAAAAATATTTGCTGGTATTTTGGAAACTCGTTATTTCTTAGAAGCTTGGCAACCCATCTCAGTGAAAGTGCTTTCCACAGTCTGTGCCAAGGACTACTGGAAGAGGAAACAAACCATAGAGACAAAACTGAGAACTTTTTTATTTTATCAAGTTTCAAAGAGCTACTACAAACCATGTTGGATTTAGAGTTCCAAATTCATCTATCTATATAGAAGAGAACAGAGTGAAACCTAACTATAAAAACTGCTACTGTAGACGAATGCATCAACCTAGAAGAACAAAATTTGGTGAGCCAAGTGGATTTGTGTACTGATCATTACCAAAAAGTATCATCAAGATTGGGTGAAAAAATATTTGCTGGTATTTCGGAAACTTGTAATTTCTTAGAAGCTTGGCAACCCCTCTCAATGAAAGTGGTTTTCCACAGTCTGTGCCTAGAGCTACTTGAAGAGGAAACAAACCATAGAGACAAAACTGAGAACTCCTTTATTTTGTCAAGTTTCAAAGAGCTACTACAATCCATGTTGGATTTAGAGTTCCAAATTCATCTATTTATATAGGAGAGAACACAGGGAAACCTAAATATAAAAACTGCTACTGTAGACGAACGCTTCAACCTAGAAGAACAAAATTTGGTGAGCGAAGTGCAATTTGTGTACTAATCATTACCACCAAGTATCATCAAGATTGGGTGAAAATATATTTGCTGGTATTTTGGAAACTCGTTATTTCTTAGAAGCTTTGCAACCCATCTCAATGAAAGTGCTTTCCACAGTCTGTGCCTAGGACTACTTGAAGAGGAAACAAACCATAGAGACAAAACTGAGAACTCCTTTATTTTGTCAAGTTTCAAAGAGCTACTACAAACCATGTTGGATTTAGAGTTCCAAATTCATCTATCTATATAGGAGAGAACAGAGGGAAACCTAAATATAAAAACTGCTACTGTAGACGAACGCTTCAACCTAGAAGAACAAAATTTGGTGAGCCAAGTTTGATTTGTGTACTGATCATTAGCAACAAGTATCATCAAGATTGGGTAAAAAATATTTGCTGGTATTTCGGAAAATTGTAATTTCTTAGAAGATTGGCAACCCCTCTCAATGAAAGTGCTTTTCCACAGTCTGTGCCTAGAGCTACTTGAAGAGGAAACAAACCATAGAGACAAAACTGAGAACTACTTTATTTTGTCAAGTTTCAAAGAGCTACTACAATCCATGTTGGATTTAGAGTTCCAAATTCATCTATTTATATAGAAGAGAACACAGTTAAAAATAAATATAAAAACTGCTACTGTAGACGAACGCTTCAACCTAGAAGAACAAAATTTGGTGAGCGAAGTGGGATTTGTGTACTGATCATTACCACCAAGTATCATCATGATTGGGTGAAAATACATTTGCTGGTATTTTGGAAACTCGTTATTTCTTAGAAGCTTGGCAACCCATCTCAATGAAAGTGCTTTCCACAGTCTGTGCCTAGGGCTACTTGAAGAGGAAACAAACCATAGAGACAAAACTGAGAACTCCTTTTTTTTGTCAAGTTTCAAAGAGCTACTACAGTCCGAGTTGGATTTAGAGTTCCAAATTCATCTATCTATATATGAGAGAACAGAGTGAAACCTAACTATAAAAACTGCTACTGTAGACGAATGCATCAACCTGGAAGAACAAAATTTGGTGAGTCAAGTGTGACTTGTGTACTGATCATTACCACCAAGTATCATCAAGATTGGGTGAAAAATATTTGCTGATATATTGGAAACTCGTTATATCTTAGAAGCTTGGCAACCCATCTCAATGAAAGTGCTTTTACAGTCTGTGCCTAGGGCTACTTGAAGAGGAAACTAACCATAGAGACAAAACTGAGAACTCCTTTATTTTTTCAAGTTTCAAAGAGCTACTACAAACCATGTTGGATTTAGAGTTCCAAATTCATCTATCTATATAGGGGAGAACAGAGGGAAACCTAAATATTAAAACTGCTACTGTAGACGAAAGCTTCAAACTAGAAGAACCAAATTTGGTGAGCCAAGTGGGATTTGTGTACTGATCATTACCACCATGTATCATCAAGATTGGGTGAAAAAATATTTGCTGGTATTTCGGAAACTCCTTATTTCTTAGAAGCTTCTCAACCCATCTCAATGAAAGTTCTTTTCCACAGTCTGTACCTAGGGCTACTTGAAGAGGTAACTAACCATGGAGACAAAACTGAGAACTTCTTTATTTTGTCAAGTTTCAAAGAGATACTACAAACCATGTTGGATTTAGAGTTCCAAATTCATCTATCTATGTAGGAGAGAACAGAGGGAAACCTAAATATAAAAACTGCTACTGTAGACGAACGCTTCAACCTAGAAGAACAAAATTTGGTGAGCCAAGTTTGATTTGTGTACTGATCATTAGCAACAAGTATCATCAAGATTGGGTAAAAAATATTTGCTGGTATTTCGGAAACTTGTAATTTCTTAGAAGCTTGGCAACCCCTCTCAATGAAAGTGCTTTTCCACAGTCTGTGCCTAGAGCTACTTGAAGAGGAAACAAACCATAGAGACAAAACTGAGAACTCCTTTATTTTGTCAAGTTTCAAAGAGCTACTACAATCCATGTTGGATTTAGAGTTCCAAATTCATCTATTTATATAGGAGAGAACACAGGGAAACCTAAATATAAAAACTGCTACTGTAGACGAACGCTTCAACCTAGAAGAACAAAATTTGGTGAGCGAAGTGGGATTTGTGTACTGATCATTACCACCAAGTATCATCAAGATTGGGTGAAAATATATTTGCTGGTATTTTGGAAACTCGTTATTTCTTAGAAGCTTTGCAACCCATCTCAATGAAAGTGCTTTCCACAGTCTGTGCCTAGGACTACTTGAAGAGGAAACAAACCATAGAGACAAAACTGAGAACTCCTTTATTTTGTCAAGTTTCAAAGAGCTACTACAAACCATGTTGGATTTAGAGTTCCAAATTCATCGATCTATATAGGACAGAACAGAGGGAAACCTAAATATAAAAACTGCTACTGTAGACGAACGCTTCAAACTAGAAGAACAAAATTTGGTGAGCCAAGTTTGATTTGTGTACTGATCATTAGCAACAAGTATCATCAAGATTGGGTAAAAAATATTTGCTGGTATTTCGGAAACTTGTTATTTCTTAGAAGCTTGGCAACCCCTCTCAATGAAAGTGCTTTTCCACAGTGTGTGCCTAGGGCTA
>NW_027512320.1:3930000-4107129 GCF_048772815.1 Callospermophilus lateralis | reverse complement strand
GTGGGGCACAGGGAAACCAGGGCCCATGGGGAGCATAACCAGGGGGATGAAAGCCTAGGGAGCATGGCCAGATGGGAGCAGGGCCCAAGGAAGCAGGTCCAGGAGGAGCAGGGCCCAGGAGGGCAGGACCAGGATGAGCAGGACACTGGGAGGAAGGCCAAGGGGAGAAGGGCCAGGGAGAGCAGGTGCCAGAGTAGCAGGGCCCAGGGGAGCAGATCCAGGGAGAAAAGGGCCAAGGGGAGCAGGGACAGGGGGAGAAGGGCCCAGGGAGAGCAGTACCAGGGGTGCAGGGCCTGAGGAAGCAAGCCCAGGGGAAGCAGAGAAAGGGGGAGCAGAGCCAGGGGGAGCGGGGCCAAGGAGAAGCAGGGAACAGGGTGAGCTAGGTCCGGGGTAGCATGGCCCATGTGGAGCAAGACCATAGAGAGCAGGGCTCAGGAAGAGAAGGGCCCATGGGTAGCAGGGCGCAGGGTAGCAGGGCCCAGGAGGAGCATGGCCCAGTGGAGCTCAGCCAGGGAGAGAATGTGCCATAGGAGAAAGGCCCAGGGAGCACAGCCAGGTGGGAGCAGCGCCCAGGGGAGCAGGTCCAGGAGGAGCAGGGCCCAGGGGAGCCAGGCCAGGGAGACCAGGACAGTGGGAGCAGGGCCAGGGGGAAAAGGGCCAGGGAGAGCAGGTGCCAGAGGAGCAGGGCCAGGGGAGCAGAGCCAAGGAGAAAAGGGCCAGGGGGATTAGAGCCATGGGGAGTAGTGCCCAGGAGAAGCAGGGAACAGGGAGAGAAGCGCCCAGGGGACCAGGGCCCATGGGGAGCAAACAAGGGTGAGCAGGATCCAGGGGGAGATGGGCCCAGGGGGAGTAGATCCCAGGGGAGCAGGGCCAGGGTTAGCAGGACCCAAGAGAGCAGGGCCCAGGTGAGTAGAGCTAGGGGGAGCATGGCCAGGGATTAGGGCCAGTAAGATCATGGCCCATGGGGAGCAGGGCCCATAGGGAGCAGGGCCCATGGGGAGCAAGGGCAGGAAAACAGGACCAGAGGGAGCAGGGTACAGGGGAGAAGGGTCAAGGGGGACAGGTCCAGGGGGAGGAGGGCCAAGGGAATGAGGTGCAGACAAGCAGGTCCAGGGGGAGTTAGGAGCAGGAAAGCAGGACCAAGGAGAGAAGGTCCTAGGAGGAGCTTGGCCCGAGGGAGCGGAGCCCAAGGTGAACAGGTCTAGGGGGAGCAGGGCCTGGGGAAGCAGGGACATGGGGGAGCAGGGACTGGGGGAGAGGGCCTGGGGAAGTAGGGCTTGGGGAGCAGTGTCTGGGGAAGAGGGCCAGGGGAAGCAGGGCCCAGGGAAGCAGGACCAGGGGGAGCAGAACCAGGAGAAGCAGGGCCCAGGGGAGTAGGTCTAGGGGGAGTAGGGCCCCGGGGAGCAAGGCCTGGGGGAGCAGGGTACGGGGGAGCAGGGCCCAGGGAGAGGAGGACCAGGAGGAGCAGGGCCCAGGAGATCAGGGCTAGAGGGAGCAGAGGGCACAGGGAGTAGGGCCAGGGGGTGCAGGACCAGAATATCAGGGCCCAGGGGGAGCAGAACCAGGGGATCAGGGCCCAGGGAGCAGGGCCAGGGAGAGAAGGGCCAGAGGGAGTGGGGCCTGTGGAAGCAGGACTAGGGAGAGCAGGTCCAAGGGGGAGCAGGGCCTAGGGGAGCACAGACTGGGGGAGCAGGACTCACGAGGAGCAGGGCCCATTGAGCAGAGCCAGGATAAAAGGGCCAGGGGGAGCAGGGACTGGGGAAAAAGTGACCAGGGAAGCAGGGCCAGGTGAAGCAGGTCCCAGCAAAGTAGGGCCCAGGGGAGCAGGGCCAGGAGGAGCAGGGCCCAAGGGAGCAGGACTAGAGGAAGTAGGGCCCAGGGTAGAAGGGCTAATGGGGAGCAGGACCAGGGGGAGCAGGGCCCAGGAGTATCAGGGCACAGGGAAAAAAGGGCCAAGGGGGAGCAGAACCAGGGGGAGCAGAGTCCAGGGAGCAGGGCCAGAAGGGAGCAGGGCACAGGGAAACCAGGGCCCAGGGGAACAGAACCAAGGGGAGCAGGGCCCAGGGGGCAACAGGGCCCAGGGGAGCAAAACCAGGAGAAGCAGCGCCTGGGGGAACAGACCAAAGGGAGCAAGGCTAAGGGGAGCAAAGCCCAGGGAAGCAGGGTCAGAGAAAAAAAGGCCAGGTGGAGCAGGGTCATAGGGAGAGGCGACCAGGGAAGCAGAACCAGGGTAGCAGGGCATAGAGGGAACTGGGCTCAGGGGGAGCAGAGCCAAGGGAAGAACAGGACCCAGGAGAGCAGGGCCAGGAGAGCAGAACTAGGGGGAGCGGAACCCACAGGGAATAGGGCCAGGGGAGCAAGAACATGGGGAGCAGGACCAGGGGGAGCAGGGCCATGGGGAGCAGGGCCAGAGGGATGGGTCCCAGGGAAGCAGGACACAGAGGGATCAGGGCCCAGAGGAGCAGGGACAGGGGGAGAAGGACAAAGCAGGAGTAGGGCCCAGTGGAGTAGAGCCAGGGAGAGCAGGTCCCAGGGGAGCAGGACCCGGGGTATCAGAGCCAGGGGGAGCAAAGCCAGGAAAAAGGGCCATGGGGAACAGGGCCGGGGGAGAAGGGGCCAGGAGGAGCAGGGCCCAGGAGAGCAGGGCCAATGGATTAGGGGCAGGAGGAGCAGGGCCCATGGGGAGCAGGGCCATGATTATCAGGACCAGGAGGAGCAGGCCACAAGGATAGCAGGACCAGGGGATTAGGGCCAGGGGGAGCAGGGCCCATGGGGAGAAGTGCCACGGGTTGAAGCGCGAGGAAAGCAGGACCAGAGGGGGCAGGGCTCAGGGGAGCAGGACCCAGGGGAGCAGGCCCAGTGGGAACTATGCCACAGGGAGCAGGGCTAGAGGGATTGGGGCCCGGGGAAGCAGGACCAGAGGGACCAGTGCCAGGGGGCATAGGGGCCCAGGGGGACCAGGGCCCAGGAGGAGCAGAACCAGGGGAAGCAGGGCCTAGGGGAGCAGGACTGGAGGAAGTAGGGCTCAGGAGAGCAGGGCCAGGGGGAGCAGGGCCTGAGGGGGGGCTAGGACCAGATGGAGCAGGGCCCAGGGAGTGGAGGACCAGGGGGAATAGGGCCCAGGAGAGCAGGGCTAGAGGGAGCAGAGCCCACAGGGAGTTGGGCCAGGGGGAGCAGGGCCAGGGGGAGGAGAACACAGAGGGAGCCAGTGTAAGCAGGGCCGGGGGAGAAGGGCCAAGGGGCAGCAGGGCCCAGGGAGAGCAAGGGGCAGGGGAGCAGGACTGGGGGAGCATGGTCCAGGAGGAGTAGGATCAGGTGCAGCAGGGCCCAGGAAGAGTAGGCCTACAGGGAGCAGGGCCCAGGAGAGCAAGGCTAGGAGGAACAGCACCCACAGGGAGTAGGGTCAGGGAGAGCAGAGTCAGGGGAGCAGGGCCGATGTTGAGCAGGACCAGGGCCAGCAGGGCCCAGGGGAAGCAGGGCCCAGTGGAAGTGGGGCACAGGGAAACCAGGGCCCATGGGGAGCATAACCAGGGGGATGAAAGCCTAGGGAGCATGGCCAGATGGGAGCAGGGCCCAAGGAAGCAGGTCCAGGAGGAGCAGGGCCCAGGAGGGCAGGACCAGGATGAGCAGGACACTGGGAGGAAGGCCAAGGGGAGAAGGGCCAGGGAGAGCAGGTGCCAGAGTAGCAGGGCCCAGGGGAGCAGATCCAGGAGAAAAGGGCCAAGGGGAGCAGGGACAGGGGGAGAAGGGCCCAGGGAGAGCAGTACCAGGGGTGCAGGGCCTGAGGAAGCAAGCCCAGGGGAAGCAGAGAAAGGGGGAGCAGAGCCAGGGGGAGCGGGGCCCAGGAGAAGCAGGGAACAGGGTGAGCTAGGTCCGGGGTAGCATGGCCCATGTGGAGCAAGACCATAGAGAGCAGGGCTCAGGGAGAGAAGGGCCCATGGGTAGCAGGGCGCAGGGTAGCAGGTCCCAGGAGGAGCAGGGCCCAGTGGAGCTCAGCCAGGGAGAGAAGGTGCCATAGGAGCAAGGCCCAGGGGAAGCAGGACCAAAAGAAGAACAATCCAGGGGAGCAGGGCAGGGGGAACCAGGACATAGGGTGAGCTGGTCCCAGGGGAGCAGGACAAGGGGGAGCAGGACCCAAAGCATAACGGCCAGGAAGAGCAGGACACAAGGGAGAAGGGCCAGGGAGATCAGGTCCCAGAGTAGCAGGCCACAGGGGATACACCTAGGGGGAGTAGAGCCAGAAGAAAAGGGCCAGGGGGAGCAGTGCCAGGGGGAGCAGAGCGCAGGGGAGAAGGCCAAGGGAAGCAAGGCCCAGAAGAGCAGGGCCAAGAGGAGCAGGGCCTGGTGTGCAGGGCCCAGTGGAGCAGGAATTCGGGAAGTAGGGCCCAAGGGAGCAGGACCATGAGGAGCAGCACCCAGGAGGAGCAGGACCGGGCAGAGCAGGGCCCAGGGAGAGGAGGACCAGGGGATGCAGAACCCAGGAGAGCAGGGTAAGGGGAACAGTGCCTACAGGCAGTAGGGCCAGGGAAAGAAGTTGCCAGGGAGCAAGGCCCAGGGGAGCATAGCCAGGGAGAAACGGGCAAGGGGAACAAGGGCCCAGTGAGTGCAGTACCAGGGATAGCAGGTCCCAGGGGAGGAGGCCCAGGGAAGCAGGGCAATAGGGAGCAGGGCCAGGGGAAGCAGAACCCAGGAGAAGCAGGGAACCGGGGGATAAGGGCACGGGGAGCTGGGCCCATGGGGAGCAGGGCCCAGGGGAAGAAGGGCCCAGGGGAACAGGACTGGAGGGAATAGGCCAGGGGAACAGGGCCAGGGAGAAATAGGGCCAAAGTACAGGAGGATCTGGAGAGCAGGGCCCAGGAGAGCAGGGCTAGTAGGAGCAGAGCCCACAGAAAGTGGGGCCTGAGGAGCAGGGACAAGGGGAGCAGGGCTCAAGGGTAGCAGAGCCCAGGGGTAGAAGGGCCTAGTGGAGCAGGCCAGGAGAGCAGGCCAGGGGGAGCAGGCCCAGAGAGCAGGCCCTGGGGAACAGAGTCAGGGGAGCACGAACAGGGGAGCAGGACTGGAGGGAGTAGGGCCCAGGGGACAGGTCCAGGGGGCAGGGCACAGGAGGAGCAGGTGTGGCAGGGTCCAGGGAAAGGAGTATTAGAGGACAAAGGGATGAGGAGAGCAAGGCTAGGGTGCAGAGCCCACAGGGAGTAGAACCAGGAGGAGAAGGGTCAGGCGAGCAGGGCCCAGGCGGAAAAGGGCCCAGGGAGAGCATTACCAGGAGGGAGCAGGGGCGGCCCTGGGGAAGTAGGTTAAAGGGGAGCTGGGATAGGGGAGCAAGGCCCAAGAGAACCAGGTAACAGGGGGAGAAGGGCCCAGGGCAGCAGGGCCCATGAGGAGGAAGACCAGGTGGAGCAGGGCCCAGGGGGGAAGCGTCCAGGGAAGTAGGGTGCAGAGAAGCATGGCCCAGGGGAGCAGGGCCAGGGGAAGTTGGGCCCAGGAAAGCAGGGCCAGGTGAGCCAGGGCCAGAGGGAGAAGGGCCCAATGCAAAGGGGAGCAGTCACCCAGGAAATCAGGAGCAGAGGGAGCAGGGCAAAATAGAGCTGGGCCCAGGGGAGCAGGGTCAGGGGGAATACAGCCTGAGTGATCAGGACCAGAGGGAGCATGGCCCAGGGGAGCAGGGCCACAGAGGAGCACAGCTCAGGGAGTGGGGCCCAGAGGTTCAGAGTCAGGGGAACAGGGCAAGGAGGAGCATGGCTAGGGGGATCAGGGCCCAGGAGAAGCAGAGAACAGGGAAGAAGGGTCTGGGGAGCAGAGCCCATGGGGAGCAATACCAGGGGCACCAGGGCCCAAGTGGGAAGGTCCCAGGGGAATAGGGCACAGGGAGCAGAGCCAAGGAGGAGTATGGTCCAGGGGAGCAGGCCCAGGGAAAGCAGGGACCAGAAGAACAGGGCGCATGGGTAGCAGGGCCAGGACGAAAGGGCCCATGGGGAGCAGGGCCAGGGGAAGCAGGACATAAGGGGTGCAGGGCCCCAGGGGAGCAGGCCTAGTGGGAGCGGGGTTCCAGGTTGACCAAGGCCCAGGAGGAGCATAACCAGGGGGAGCAGGGCCCTGGGGAGCAGGACTGAAGGGAGTAGGTCCAGGGGAGCAGAACCTGGGCCATGTGGATCAGGGTCCAGGAAGAGGAGGACCAAGGGGAGCAGGGCCAGGAGAGCAGGGCTAGGGAGTGCAGAGCCTGCAGGGGAGGAGGCCAGAGGGAGTAGGGCCAATGGGGAACAGTATCAGGGAGAGCATGGCCCGGGGGATAATGGCCATGGGGAGTGGAGCCAGAAGGAAAAGGGCCAAGGTAGAAGGTCCCAGGGAGTGAAGTACCTGGGGTGCAGGCCCCGGAGTTCAGGCCCAGGGAGCAGGTCCCATGGGGAGCAGCGGTTAGAGGTGCATGGCTCAGGTGCATAATCTAGGGGGAGCAGAGCCCATAGGGAGTAGACCCAGGGGGAGAAAGAGTCAGGGGTAGCAGAGTTTGGAGTACCAGGGCACAGGGAAGCAGGGCCTAGTAGAGGAGGGCCAGGGGGGCCAGTTCCATAGGGAGTACAGCCCAGGAAACAGGACCAGGGGAGCAAGGCCAAGGGGGAATTAGGTCCAGGAAAGCAGGACCAGAGGGAGCAGGGCCCAGGGTAGGAGGGCCTGAGGAGCAGAGCCAGGGGGAATAGAGCCCAGGGGAGAAGGTCAGGGAATCAAGGCCCAGAGAGCAGGGCCCAGGGGAGCAGGGCCTGGTATGCAGGGCCCAGGGGAGCAGGACTGCGGAAGTAGGGACCAAGGGAGCAGGACCATGAGGAGCAGCACCCAGGAGGAGCAAGACCGTGCAGAGCACGGCCCAGGGAGAGGAGGACCAAGGGGTGCAGAGACCAGTAGAGCAGGGCTAAGGGGAACAGTGCCTACAGGGAGTAGGGTCAGGGAAACAAGTTACCAGAGGAGCAGTGCCCAGGGGAGCATAGCCAGGGAGAAAAGGGTAGGGGGAAAGGGCCCAGTGAGAGCAGTACCAGGGCTAGCGGGTCCCAGGGGAGGAGGCCCAGGGAAGCAGGGCAATAGGGAGCAGGGCCAGGGAAGCAGAACCCAGGAGAAGCAGGGAACAGGGGGATAAGGGCCCGGGGGACCTGGGCCCATGGGGAGCAGGGCCCAGGGTAAAAAGTGCCCAGGGTAACAGGACTGGAGGGAATAGGGCCCAGGGGAACAGGGCCAAAGGACAGGAGGATCTGGGGAGCAGGGCCCAGGAGAGCAGGGCTAGTAGGAGCCGAGCCCACAGGGAGTGGGGCCTGAGGGAGCAGGGACAGGGGAGCAGGTCTCAAGGGTAGCGGAGCCCAGGGGTAGAAGGATCGAGCGGGGCAGGGCCAAGAGGAGAAAGGCCCAGGGGTAGCAGTACCAGAGGGGCACAGCCCAGGTGGGCAGGGACAGGGAGGATCAGGGCCCAGGAGAGCAGGCCAGGGGGAATATACCAAGGAGATCAGGTCCAGGATTGTAGGACTCAAGGAACCAGGACTGGGGGGAGCAGGGCTCAGGGGAGAAGGGCCAGGGGAAACAGGGCCCTGGAGGAGCAGGACCACGTGGAGCAGGCCCCGTAGAAGAGGTGTACGGGAGAAAGGCCCAGGAGAGCATGAATAGGGGGAGCCGATCCCACAGGGAGTTGGGGCACGGGAAGCAAAATCAGGGTAGCAGGGACAATGGAGAGCAGGTACAGGGGAAGGAGGGACCAGGGGAGTGGGGCACAGGGGAACCAGCGTCCAGGAACAAAATCAGGGGAAGTAGGGCCAGAGAGCAGGACAGGGGTGAGCAGGGCCCAGTGGAGAAGGGCCAGGAGGAGCAGGGTCCAGGGAGCAGGACCAGAGGGGAAGGTCCCAGCGGAGCAGGATCAGGAGGAACAGGTCCAGGGGGAGCAGGGCCAGTGGGAGAGGGGCCCAAGGAAGCAGGACCAGGGAGAGCAGGGCCAAGAAGTTGCAGTGCTCAAGGGGAACAGAGCCCAGGGGAGCAGGGCACATGGGAGCAGGGCACATGGGAGCAGGGCCAGGCGGAGCAGGGCCCAAGGGGAGCACGACCAGAGGAGCAGTACCAAAAAAGGTACTGGGTTAGCAGGTACTGGGTTAGCAGGCCCCGGGAAGCAGTGCGAGGGACAGCAGGGCCAGAGACAGCAGGGTCCTAGGGTAAGCAGCACAGGGGGAAGCACGGCCCAGGGAGAGGAGGGCCAGAGGTAGCAGAGCCCAGTAGATCAGTGCTAGGGATTAGCAGAGCACACAGGAAGTAGAAGCAGGGAGAGCAGTACACGTGAGCAGGGCCCATGGGAAACAGGACCAGGGGGTGCAGGATCCAGGGGGAGCAGGGCCTAGGGGGAGCAGGCCCAAGGAAAACAGGGCCCAGGGGGAGCAGAGCCCAGGAGTAGGACCAGGGGAGAGCGGGACTCAGTGAGCAGTGCCATGAGGAGCAGGGCCTAAGGGGGAGAAGGGCCCAGCAGAGCAGGGCCAGGAGGAAAAGTCCCCAGGGGGGGCAGGGCCCAGGAGAGCAGGGACCAGGGAAGCAGGTCCTGGGGGAGCAGGCTCAGAGAGCAGGGCCCTGGGGAACAGAGTCAGGGGAGCAGGAACAGGGGAGCAGGACTGGAGGAAGTAGGGCCCAGGGGACAGGGCCAGGGTGGGCAGGGCGCAGGAGGAGAAGGTGGGGCAGGGTCCAGGGAGAGGAGTATTAGAGGACCAGGGATGAGGAGAGCAAGGCTAGGGGTGCAGAGCCCACAGGGAGTAGAGCCAGGAAGAGAAGGGCCATGCCAGCAGGGCCCAGGCGGAAAAGGGCCTAGGGAGAGCATTACCAGGGGGAACAGGTCCTGCAGGAGCAGGCCACGGGGAAGTAGGGCAAGGGGGAGCTGGGATAGGGGGAGCAACCATAAGAGAAGCAGGGAACAGGGGGAGAAGGGCCCAGAAGAGCAGGGCCCAGGCGGAGCAAGACCAAGTAGAGCAGGGCCCAGGGGGGAAGGGTCCAGGGAAAGTAGGGTGCAGGGGAGCAGGGTCCAGAGGAGCATTGCCCAGGGGAGCAGGGCCAGGGGAAGTTGGGCCCCAGAAAGCAGGGCCAGGTGTGCAAGGCCAGAGGGAATGGGCCCCACGGAAGCAGGAACAGGGCGAGCAAGGCTAAGCGGGAGCAGGACTCAGGAAGAGGTGAGCCCAGTAGCGAGCATGGCCCAAGAAAGCAGGGCCAGGAGGATCAGGGCCCAGGAGAATCAGAAATCAGGGAGAATAGGGTCTGGGGTAATACAGACCATGCGGGGCAAGACCATGGGGAACGAACGCCATGGAGAGCGGGACCCAGGGGGAGCATGGCTCGGGGGCGCATGGCCCAGAATGAGTAGGGTCAAGGGAAGCAGGACCAGGGGAAGCAGGGCTGAGGAGGAGCATGGCCCAGGGGAGCACGGCCAGGTTGTGCAGGGCCAGGGGTTAGGTCCAGGAGGAGCAACCCCCATGGGGTTCAGGGCCATGGTTATCAGGACCAAGTGGAGCAGGCCACAAGGAGAGCAGCACCAGGGGATTAGGGCTAGGGGGAGAAGGGCGCAATGCAAGGGGGAGCAGTCACCCAGAAAATCAGGACCAGAGGGAGCAGGGCCAAATACAGCTGGGCCCAGGGGAGCAGGGTCAGGGGGAATACAGCCTGAGTGAGCAGGACCAGAGGGAGCATGGCCCAGGGGAGCAGGGCCACAGAGGAGCAGAGCTCAGGGTAGTAGGGCCCAGAGGTGCAGAGCCAGGGGGAACAGGGCAAGGAGGATCATGGCTAGGGGGATCAGGGCCCAGGAGAAGCAGAGAACAGGGGAAGACGGGTCCGGGTGAGCAGAGCCCATGGGGAGCAATACCTGGGGGAGCAGGGCCCAAGTGGGAAGGTCCCAGGGGGAATAGGGCACAGAGGAGCACAGCCAAGAGGAGTATGGCCCAGGGGAGCAGGCCCAGGGAAAGCAGGGACCAGAAGAACAGGGCCAATCGGGAGTAGGGCCAGGGGAGCAGGACACAAGGGGTGCAGGGCCCAGGGGAGCAGGCCAAGTGGGAGTGGGTTCCAGGTTGACCAAGGCCCAGGAGGAGCATAACCAGGGGGAGCAGGGCCCTGGGGAGCAGGACTGGAGGGAGTAGGGCCCCGGGGAGCAGAACCAGGGCCAGGTGGATCAGGTTCCAGGAAGAGGAGGACCAAGGGAAGCAGGGCCCAGGAGAGCCAGGCTAGGGAGTGCAGAGCCCACAGGGAGTAGGGCCAGGAGGAGAAGGGCCAGGGGAGCAGGGCCCAGGCAGAAAAGGGCCCAGGGAGAGCATTACAAGGGGTAGCAGGTCCTGGAGGAGCGGGCCCTGGGGAAGCAGGGCAAGGGGGAGCTGGGATAGAGGGAGCAAGGCCCAAGAGAAGCAGGGAACAGGGGGAGAAGGGCCCAGGGAAGCAGGGCCCATGCAAAGCAATACCAGGTGGAGCAGCGCCCAGGGGGGAAGGGTCCAGGTGAAGTAGGGTGTAGGGTAGCAGGGTCAAGAGAAGTATGGCCCAGGGGAGCAGGGCCAGGACAAGTAGGGCCCAGGAAAGCAGGGCCAGGTGAGCAGGGCCAGAGGGAATGGGGCCCGGGAAGCTGGAACAGGGCGAGCAGGGATAAGCGAGAGCAGGACTCAGGAAGAGGTGAGCCCAGTGGGGAACAGGGCCCAGGAAAGCAGGGCCAGGAGGAGCAGGGCCCAGGAGAATCAGAAATCAGGGAGAATAGGGTCCGGGGTATTACGGACCATGTGGGGCAAGACCATGGGGAGCAGAGCCCACAAAGAGCAGGACCCAGTGGGAGCAGGGCTCGGGGGAGAGGGGGTTCAAGGGCCAGGATGAGCAGGGCCCATGGGGAGCCAGATCAGGGGGATCAGGTACCAGGGGAAGAAGGGCCCAGTGGGAGTAGGGCACAGAAGTGCAGGGCCCAGGAGGAGCAGGGCCCAGGGGAGTAGGGCGCTGGGAAGCAGGGTCAGTGGGAGTAGGGCGACAGGGAGTGGGGCCCTGGAAAGCAGGACCAGGGGGAGCAGGGCCAAGGGGAGCAGAGCGAAGGGGAGCAGAGCCAGGGATAAAAGGGCCAAGGGAGCAGGGCCCAGGAGGAGCTGTGTCCAGGGAAACCAAGGCAGAGGAGGAGCAGAACCTGGGGGATTAGGACACAATGGAGCAGGACTGGAGGGGGTAGGGCCCAGGGAGCACGGACAGGCAGAGCAGGGTCCAGGGGGAGCAAGATGAGATGGAGCAGGGCCCAGGTAGAAGAGGACCAGGGGGAGAAGGGCCCAGGAGAGCAGGGCTAGGAAGTGCAGAGCCCACAGGGAGTTGGGTCAGAGGGAGTAGGGCCAATGGGGAACAGTATCAGGGAGAGCATGGCCCAGGGGAGCAGGGCCATGGGGAGTGGGGCCAGGAGGAAAAGGGCCAAGGGTAGAAGGACCCAGGGAGAGAAGTACCTGGGGGTGCAGGGCCCCGGAGTTCAGGCCCAGGGGAGCAGGTCCCATGGGGAGCAGCGGTTGGAGGTGCATGGCTCAGGTGCATGGTCTAGGGGGAGCAGAGCCCATAGGGAGTAGGGCCAGGGGGAACAGAGTCAGGACTAGCAGAGATTGGAGTAGCAGGGCACAGGGAAGCAGGGCCTAGGAGAGGAGGGCCAAGGGGTCCAGTTCCATAGGGAGTAGAGCCCAGGAAACAGGACCGGGGAAGCAAGGCCAAGGGGGAGGTAGGTCCAGGAAAGCAGGACCAGAGGGAGCAGGGCCCAGGATAGGAGGGCCTAGATGAGCAGACCAGGGGGAGCAGAACCCAGGGGAGAAGGCCAAGGGAAGCAAGGCCCAGAAGAGCTGGGCCCAGGGGAGAAGGGCCTGGTGTGCAGGGCCCAGGGGAGCAGGACTGCGGGAAGTAGGGCCCAAGGAAGCAGGACCATGAGGAGCAGCACCCAGGAGAAGCAGGACCGGGCAGAGAAGGGCCCAGGGAGAGGAGGACCAGGGGGTGCAGAGCCCAGGAGAGCAGGGCAAAGGGGAACAGTGCCTACAGGAAATAGGGCCAGGGAAAGAAGTTACCAGAGGAGCACGGCCCAGGGGAGCATAGCCAGGGAGGAAAGGGCAAGGAGGACAAGGGCCCAGTGAGGGCAGTACCAGGGATAGCAGGTCCCTGGGGAGGAGGCCCAGGGAAGCAGGGCAATAGGGAGCAGGGCCAGGGGAATCAGAACTCAGGAGAAGCAGAGAACAGGGGGATAAGGGCCCGGGGGAGCTGGGCCCATGGGGAGCAGGGCCCAGGGGAAGAAGGGCCCAGGGTAACAAGACTGGCGGGAACAGGGCCCAGGGGAACAGGGACAGGGGGATCAGGGACAAAGGACAGGAGGATCTGGGGAGCAGGGCCCAGGAGTGCAGTGCTAGTAGGAGCAGAGCCAACAGGGAATGGGGCCTGAGGGAGCAGGGAGAGGGGAGCAGGGCTCAAGGGTAGCGGGACAGGGGGTAGAAAGGCCTAGCGGAGCAGGGCCAGGAGGAGCAGGGCCCAGGGGTAGCAGTACCAGAGGAGCACACCCCAGGGGAGCAGGGACAGGTAGGATCAGGGCCCAGGGGAGCAGGCCAGCGGGAATAGTACCAAGGAGAGCAGGTCCAGGGTCATACGGCCCAAGGAACCAGGACTGGGGGAGCAGGGCCCAGGGGAGAAGGGCCAGTGGGAGAAGGGCCCAGGAGGAGAAGGACCACGTGTAGCAGGCCCCATAGAAAGGAGGCCTATGGGGAGGAAGGCCTAGGAGAGCATGGCTAGGGGGAGCAGATCCCACAGGGAGTTGGGTCACGGGAAGCAAAACCAGGGTAGCAGGGACAATGGAGAACAGGACCAGAAGGAGGAGGAACCAGGTGGAGTGGGGCACAGGGGAACCAGGGTCCAGGGAAGCAAAATCAGGGGGAGCAGGGCCCAGAGAGCAGGTCCATGGGTGAGCAGGGCCCAGTGGAGAAGGGCCAGGAGGAGCAGGGTCCTGGGGAGCAGGACTAGAGGGAGCAGGTCCCAGGGGACCACGATCAGGAAGAACAGGTCCAGGGGGAGCAGGGCCAATGGGAGCAGGGCCCAACAAAGCAGGTCCAGGGAGAGCAGTGCCAAGAAGTTGCAGTGCTCAGGGAGAACAGAGCCCAGGGGGAGCAGGGCACATGGGAGCAGGGCACATGGGAGCAGCGCCAGGAGGAGCAGGGCCCAAGGGGAGCAAGTCCAGGGGGAGCAGTACCAGGAGGAGCAGGTACCGGGGGACCAGGCCCAGGGGAAGAAGTGCGAGGGACAGCAGGGCCAGGGACAGCAGTGTCCTAGGGTAAGCAGGACAAGGGGGAGCAGGGCCCAGGGAAAGGAGGGCCACGGGTAGCAGAGCCCAGTAGATCAGTGCTAGGGATAGCAGAGAAAAGGGAGTAGGGGCAGGGAGAGAAGTACAGGTGAGCAGGGCCAATGGCGAACAGGACTAGGGGGAGCATGATCCAGGGGGAGCAGGGCCTAGGGGAAGCAGGGCACAGGGAAAACAGCGCCCAGGGTGGGCAGGGCCCAAGAGCAGGACCAGGGGAGAGCGGGACACAGTGAGCAGTGCCACGAGGAGCAGGGTCCAATGGGGAGAAAGGCCCAGCAGAGCAGGGCCTGGAGGAAAAGGGCACAGAGGGGGCAGGGCCCAGGAGAGCAGGGCCCAGGGGAGCAGGGCCAGGGGGAACAGAGTCAGGGGAGCAGGAACAGGGGAGCAGGACTGGAGGGAGTAGGGCCCAGGGGACAGGGCCAGGGTGGGCAGGGCGCAGGAGGAGCAGGTGGGGCAGGGTCCAGGGAGAGGAGTATTAGAGGACCAGGGATGAGGAGAGCAAGGCTAGGGGTGCAGAGCCCACAGGGAGTAGAGCCAGGAGGAGAAGGGCCAGGGGATCAGGGCCCAGGCGGAAAAGGGCCCAGGGAGAGCATTACCAGGGGGAGCAGGTCCTGGAGGAGCGGGCCCTGGGGAAGCAGGGCAAGGGGGAGCTGGGATAGAGGGAGCAAGGCCCAAGAGAAGCAGGGAACAGGGGGAGAAGGGCCCAGGGAAGCAGGGCCCATGCAAAGCAATACCAGGTGGAGCAGCGCCCAGGGGGAAAGGTTCAGGGGAAGTAGGGTGTAGGAGAGCAGGGTCAAAGAAGCATGGCCCAGGGGAGCAGGGCCAGGACAAGTAGGGCCCAGGAAAGCAGGGCCAGGACAAGTAGGGCCCAGGAAAGCAGGGCCAGGTGAGCAGGACCAGAGTGAATGGTGCCCAGGGAAGCAGGAACAGGGTGAGCAGGGCTAAGCGGGAGCAGGACTCAGGAAGAGGTGAGCCCAGTGGGGAGCAGGGCACAGGGAAAACAGGGCCCAGGGGGAGCAGGGCCCAAGAGCAGGACAAGGGGAGAGCGGGACCCAGTGAGCAGTGTTACGTGGAACAGGGCCCAAGGAGGAGAAGGGCCCAGCAGAGCAGAGCCAGGAGGAAAAGGGCCCAGGGAGGGCAGGGCCCAGGAGAGCAGGGCCCAGGGGAGCAGGGCCAGGGGGAGCAGGCCCAGAAGCAGAGCCCAGGGGAACAGAGTCACGGGAGCAGGAACAGGGGAGCAGGACTGGAGGGAGTAGGCCCCAGGGGACAGGGACAGGGTGGGCAGGGCCCCGAAGGAGCAGGTGGGGCAGGGTCCAGGGAGAAGAGTATTAGAGGACCAGGGATGAGGAGAGCAAGGCTAGGGGTGCAGAGCCCACAGGGAGTAGAGCCAGGAGGAGAAGGATCAGGCGAGCAGGGCCCAGGCGGAAAAGGGCCCAGGGAGAGCATTACCAGGGGGAGCAGGTCCTGGAGGAGCGGGCCCTGGGGAAGTAGGTTAAGGGGGAGCTGGGATAGGGGGAGCAAGGCCCAAGAGAAGCAGGGAACAGGGGGAGAAGGGCCCAAGGGAGCAGGGGCCATGCAGAGCAAGACCAGGTGGAGCAGGGCCCCGGGGGGAAGGGTCCAGGGGAAGTAGGGTGCAGGGGAGCAGGGTACAGAGGAGCATGGCCCAGGGGAGCAGGGCCAGGGGAAGTAGGGCCCAGGAAAGCAGGGCCAGGTGAGCAGGGCCACAGAGAGTGGGGACCGGGGAAGCAGGAACAGGGCGAGCAGGGCTAAGCGGGAGCAAAACTCAGGAAGAGGTGAGCCCAGTGTGGAGCAGGGCCTAAAAAAGCAGGGCCAGGAGGAGCAGAGCCCTGGAGAATCAGAAATCAGGGAGAATAGGGTCCGGGGTATTACGGACCATGTGGGGCAAGACCATGGGGAGCAGAGCCCACAAAGAGCAGGACCCAGGGGGAGCAGGGCTCGGGGGAGAGGGGCCCAGAAGGAGCAGGGTCAAGGGAACCAGGGCCAGGGGAAGCAGGGCTGAGGAGGAGCTTGGCCCAGGGGAGCAGGGCCAGGGGCTGCAGGGCCAGGGGTTAGGTCCAGAAGGAGCATGCCCCATGGGGAGCATGGCCATGGTTATCAGGACCAAGTGGAGCAAGCCACAAGGAGAGCAGAACCAGGGGATTAGGGCCAGGGGGAGAAGGGACCAATGCAAGGGGGAGCAGTCCCCCAGGAAATCAGGACCAGAGGGAGCAGGGCCAAATAGTGCTGGGCCCAGGGGAGCAGACTCAGGGGGAATACAGCCTGAGTGAGCAGGACCGGAGGGAGCATGGCCCAGGGGAACAGGGCCACAGAGGAGCACAGCTCAGGGGAGTAGGGCCCAGAGGTGCAGAGCCAGGGGAACAGGGCAAGGAGGAGCATGGCTAGGGGGATCAGGGCCCAGGAGAAGCAGAGAACAGGGGAAGAAGGGTCCGTGGGAGCAGAGCCCATGGGGAGCAATACCAGGCTGAGCAGGGCCCAAGTGGGAAGGTCTCAGGGGAAATAGGGCACAGGGGAGCAGAGCCAAGGAGGAGTATGGCCCAGGGGAGCAGGCCCAGGGAAAGCAGAGACCAGAAGAACAGGGCCCATGGGGAGCAGAGCCAGGGCGAAAGGGCCCATGGGGAGCAGGCCAGGGGAAGCAGGACACAAGGGGTGCAGGGCCCAGGGGAGCATGCAAAGTGGGAGCGGGTTCCAGGTTAACCAAGGCCCAGGAGGAGCATTACCAAGGGGAGCATGGTCCTGGGGAGCATGGTCCTGGGGAGCAGGACTGGATGAAGTAGGGCCCAGGGGAGCAGAAACAGGGCCAGGTGGATCAGGGTCCAGGAAGAGGAGGACCATGGGGAGCAGGGCCCAGGAGAGCCAGGCTAGGGAGTGCAGAGCCCTCAGGGAGTAGGGCCAGAGAGAGTAGGGCCAATGGGGAACAGTATAAGTGTGAGCATGGCCCAGGGGGCAGGGCCATGGGGAGTGGGGCCAGGAGGAAAAGGGCCAAGGGTAGAAGGGCCAGGGAGAGAATTACCTGGGGGTGCAGGGCCCCAGAGTTCATGCCCAGGGAAGCAGGTCCCATGGGGATCAGCGGTTGGAGGTGCATGTCTCAGGTGCATGGTCTAGGGGGAGGCAGAGCCCATAGGGAGTAGGGCCAGGGGTAGCAGAGTCAGGGGTAGCAGATTTTGGAGTAGCACGTCACAGGGAAGCAGGGCTTAGGAGAGGAGGGCCAGGGGGGCCAGTTCCACAGACAGTAGAGCCCAGGAAATAGGATCGGGGGAGCAAGGCCAAGGGGGAGGTAGGTCCAGGAAAGCAGGACCAGAGGGAGCAGGGCCCAGGATAGGAGGGCCTAGATGAGCAGACCAGGGGGAGCAGAGCCCAGGGGAGAAGGCCAAGGGAAGCAAGGCCCAGAAGAGCTGGGCCCAGGGGAGAAGGGCCTGGTGTGCAGGGCCCAGGGGAGCAGGACTGCGGGAAGTAGGGCCCAAGGAAACAGGACCATGAGGAGCAGCACCCAGGAGAAGCAGGACCGGGCAGAGAAGGGCCCAGGGAGAGGAGGACCAGGGGGTGCAGAGCCCAGGAGAGCAGGGCAAAGGGGAACAGTGCCTACAGGAAATAGGGCCAGGGAAAGAAGTTACCAGAGGAGCACGGCCCAGGGGAGCATAGCCAGGGAGGAAAGGGCAAGGAGGACAAGGGCCCAGTGAGGGCAGTACCAGGGATAGCAGGTCCCTGGGGAGGAGGCCCAGGGAAGCAGGGCAATAGGGAGCAGGGCCCTCGGGAACAGAGTCAGGGGAGCAGGAACAAGGGAGCAGGACTGGAGGGAGTAGGGTCCAGGGGATAGGGCCAGGGTGGGCAGGGCCTAGGAGGAGCAGGTAGGGCTGGGTCCAGGGAGAAGAGTATTAGAGGACCAGGGATGAGGAGAGCAAGGCTAGGGGTGCAGAGCCCACAGGGAGTAGAGCCAGTAGGAGAAGGGCCAGGGGAGCAGGTCCCTGGCAGAAAAGGGCCCAGGGAGAGCATTACCAGGGGGAGCAGGTCCTGAGGAACGGGCCCTGGGCAAGTAAGGCAAGGGGGAGCTGAGATAGGGGGAGCAAGGCCCAAGAGAAGTAGGGAACAGGGGGAGAAGGGCCCAGGGGTGTAGGGCCCATGCAGAGCAAGACCATGTGAAGCAGGGCCCAGGGGGAAGGGCCCAGGGGAAGTAGGGTGCAGGGAAGCAGGGTCCAGAGGAGTATGGCCTAGGGGAGCAGGGTTAGGGGAAGTTGGGCCCAGGAAAGCAGGGCCAGGTGAGCAGGGCCAGAGGGAATGGGGCCTGGGGAAACAGGAACAGGGCAACTAGGGCTAAGCGGGAGCAGGACTCAGGAAGAGGTGAGCCCAGTTGGGAGCTGGGCCCAGGAAAGCAGGGCCAGGAGGAGCAGGGCCCAGGAGAATCAGAAATCAGGGAGAATAGAGTCCGGGGTATTACGGACCATGTGTGGGAAGACCATGGGGAGCAGAGCCCACGGAGAGTAGGACCCAGGGGGAGCAGGGCTCAGGGGAGCAGGGCCCAGAAGGAGCAGGGTCAAGGGAAGCAGGGCCAGGGGAAGCAGGGCTGAGGAGGAGCAGGGCCCAGGGGAGCAGGGCCCAGAAGGAGCAGGGCCAGGGGAAGCAGGGCTGAGGAGGAGCAGGGCCCACGGGAGCAGGGCCAGGGTGTGCAGGTCCAGGGGTTAAGTCCAGGAGGAGCAAGCCTCATGGGGAGCAGGGCCATGGTTATCTGGACCAAGTGGAGCAGGTCACAAGGAGAGCAGAACCACGGGATAAGGCCAGGGGGAGAAGGGCCCAATGCAAGGGGAAGCAGTCACCCAGGAAATCAGGACCAGAGGGAGCAGGGCCAAATAGGGGGAACAGGGCCAGGGGATTAGGGCCAGGAGGAGCAGAGCCCATGGGGAGTAGGGCTAGGGGGAGCAGGGCCCGGGGGGAGAGCAGGTCCAGTAGATTAGGGCCATGGGGATCAGGGCCCATGGTGAGCATGGCTAATGGGAGTAGGGCCCAGGGGAGCAGGGCCAGGGTGAGAGGGCCCAGTGGGAGCAAGACCAGAGAGATCAGGGCCTGGGGAGCAGGACCATGGGGAGTAGAGCCAGGGGGAGAATGGCCCAGGGGGAGCTGGACCTATGGGGAGCTGGGCAAGGTGAACAGGGCTCGGGGTGCTGTGCCTGGGGGAAGCAAGGCCCATGGGGAGCCAGTACAGTGGGATCAGTGTCCAGGGGAACAGGGCCCAGGGGAGCACCCCCAGGGGGAGCATGACCAGAGGGAGCAGGCCCATGGGGAGCAGGGCCCAGGAGAGAGGGTTAGGGGGAGCTTGTCCAGGGGCAACAGGGCCAGAGGGAGCAGGAACCAGAGGGAGCAAGGCCAGGGGGAGCAGGGCCCAGGGAGAGCAGGGCCCAGGGTAGCAAGGCCAGGGGAACAGGAACCAGGGGGAACAGGGCCCAAAGAGCAGGGCCCAGGGAAGGAGGGCCAGGGGGAGAAGGGCCCAGGGGAAGAATAATCATTTGGAGCATGGCTAGGGGGAGCTGGGCCAGAGGGAACAGGGTCCTGGGGAACAGGGCCCAGGGGAAGAATAATCATTTGGAGCATGGCTAGGGGGAGCTGGGCCAGAGGGAACAGGGTCCTGGGGAACAGGGTCCAGGGGAGCAGGGCCAGTGGGAGCAGATCCAGGGGAATAGGGCCATGCGGAGTAGGGCCTAGGGGTAGCATGGCCAAGGGGAAACAGGATCCATGAAGATCAGTGTCGGGGGGAGCAAGGCCCATGTGAGCAGGGCCCAGGGGGTGCAGGGCCCAGGAGAACAGGGTCCAGGGGGAGCAGGGTCCAGGGGGAGCAAGTCTATGGGGAACAGGGTCCAAGGTGAGTAAGGCCAGGGGGAGCTGGGCCCTGGAGAGCAGGGCCCAGGTGGATCAGGGCTAGGGGGAACAGGGCTCAGGGGGAGCAGGGCCAGGGGGAGCCTGGCTCCAGAAGAGCAGGGCCCGGGGGGAGCAGGGCACAGGGAAAGCAGGGTCCAGGTGGAGCAGAGCCCAGGGGAGCAGGGCGCAGGAAGAGCAGGACCCAGGGGGAACAAGGCCTGGGGGAGAAGTGTCAAGGGGAACAGGGCCCAGGGATAGCAGGGCCAGGGGGAGCAGGGCCCAGGGATACTAGGGCCAGGGGGGGTAGGGGCCAGGGGGAGCAGGGCGATGCGGAGCAGGGTGAGGGGAAGCAGGGCCCAGGAGAGCAGTGCCTGGAAGAGCAGGGCCTAAAGGGAGCAGGACAGAGGGTGCAGGGCCCAGGGGAGCAGAGCCAGGGGGAGTAGGGCCAGGGGGAGCAGGGCCCGGGGGTGGGGGAGCATGACCAGAGGGAACAGGATCCAGGGGAACAGGACCCAGAGGAGCATGGCCAGAGGGAGCAGGGCCCAGTGGAGCAGAGCCAGGGAGATCAGGGCCCAGGAGAATCAGGACCAGAGGGAGAATGGCCAGGGAGATCAGGGCCCAGGGGAAGCAGGACCAGAGCGAACAGGGACTAGGGGATCAGGGTCATTGGGAGCATGGTCAGGGGGAGAATGGCCCAGGGGGTTCAGGACCCAAGGGGAGCAGGGCCACGTGGATCAGGGGTGGCAGGTCCCAGGGGGAGCAGGACCAGGGGGAACAGGTCCATGGGGAGCAAGGCCCAGGGGGAGCAGGGCCCAGAGGTAGCAGTGCAAGGGGGAGCAGGGCCAAGGGGAAGCAGGGCCAAGGGGGAGAAGGGCCAGTGGGAGCAAGGCCCTGGGGAGCAGGGCCCAGGAGAGCAAGACCAGGGGAAGCAAGACCCAGGGGGAGCAGGGCCAGGGGGAGCAGGGCCCAGGAAGATCAGTGCCCAGGAGGGAGCAAGACCCAGGAGAGCAGGCCTCAGGGGGTGCAGGCCCCAGAGGAACCATGGCCTTGGGGGGCAGGGCCAAGGGGAACAGTGCCGAAGGATAGCAGGGCTAGGGGGAGCAGGACCCAGGGATAGCAGAACCAGGGGAATCAGGGGCCAGGGGGAGGAGGGCCATGGGGAGTAGGTCCCTGTGGGAGTAGGTCCATTGGGAGCAGGCCCTGGGGGAGCAGGGTCCATGTGGAGCAGGCCTGCTGGTTTGCCCCTGCTGCTTTGCCCCAGTCTGTGTGGCAGTGTGGTCCCCATTGTGCCGTCTGGATGTGGTGGGACTGCTCAGGAGTGGGACCGGTCATGTGGCCACTGGGTTTCCTGGAAGCACTGCTGGAGTTCTCCAGGGACTTGTTAGTTCTGGGGAGGGGGTACCAGAGAGCAGGCCTGGCCCTTCCTCTCTCCCTGGATCCTGGCTTACCCTATCATGTCCCCTCCTGCACCAGCTCCTGCTTTGTGAAGCCTTCCACCATAGGGTCCTCATCAGAGTCAACTGATACCTGTGCCATACCCAGAACAAATAGAACTATAAGTTAAACAAACCCCTTTTTCCATGAAGTCCCCAGCCTCAGGTATTTTGTTACAGGAACAGAAAACAGACTAATACAAGGCTTTAGCCAGTACCTGGATGAGGCTTGGCTGAGTGGTGCCCTTCCTTCAGGCAGGAAACTGGCAACAGCCCTGCAGGGCTCTGCAGGCAACACCTTCCTCCAGACACTGACTGGCCTCTCCAGGTATCCACAGCATCTGGAGAAGAACCCAGGACAATGCAGGGCCCAGAGTACAGCCAGCCAAGCCCCAGAGCCCTTCTGGGATCTCTCTGTCCCTGGGAATCATGTGAAGAGAACATCAGGCCAGGGCTATGGAATATTCTGGAGTCAGGTGAGTCCTGGGAGCAGGGAGGAATACAGGCCTCCACCTCTGTTTCTTCCTCCATAAAACAAGCTTGGGTTCTGTCTACCCTTCCCTGTGGGCCACATGGGACAGCTGCATATTCCAGAAGGGCTGAGAAGGGCTGTTGGATGAAGGGATGAATGAGTGAGTGAGGGGTGACAGGCCAGGGATGAGGACCTGCCCTGTCTGCCCCCTGCTGCCCTTCAGGAGGACAGGACAGGATGAGGGGGCTGGGTCAAGGGGCCGGGAAGAACTAGACACAGGGTCCTAGAGGGCCTCCTGCACCACGTGCTGCTATTTGGGGACCACATGATCAGGACGGTCAGAGGTCATGAGGCAGGCCCTGGGAAGGCCCTGCTGCTGAGGTGTGGGGCCTCCAGTGCCAGGCAATGGCTGGGGAGCCCACTCGGGGGCCTGATGGAGGGAGTGCCCACCTGCTCCTACTAAGACCCCTCCAGCACTGAGTTTCTGTTGGCCTTTGAAGGGAGGGGGTGCTCCAGGGACCTGGGGCCCGGGGCTGCTCTCTCACCCTCTCCACCCCAGAGCCAGAGCCCAGAGTGTCTGTGAATCTGCTCCCACCAGGAAAATGGAGGCCCAGCTCCTGACCTGTCTCAGCATAGTACAGGGCGAGCTCTACAGGGGACCTGGTGGCCCAACCCCAATTCTAGGCAAGCCCCAACCATTGCCCCCACATATCCTCAGGAGTGGGTAGCCTGACACCACTCAATCCCAATTCTGAGGAGCACCCTCTCAAGTCTCTGCCCAGGATCTTTCCAGGGAGGCCCGCCCTCTCCCTGCCCCCCAGGGCCCACCTGCAGCAGCTGGTGAACAGGGACTTGAGCTCAGGCCGAGGGCCCTTGTAGCTCACCTGCTTCAGGTACCTAGTCTCCTTAAAAGCAACTTACCTCTCAGGTGACAACACTTACAGGTCCTTACTCCAACAAGGAGCTCCTCATCCCCCTAGCTGGCCCTCTTGGGACCCTCACCATACTCCAGGCTGTCCCCCACGCCCAGGGTTCCCACCCTTCCTGATGTGCACAGAATGTTTCTTGCCCAGATGGTGGGTCTTCCTATGGCTGCCCCTCTCACTCCAAGACTCCAACCCACCTTGAAGCCCCAGCTGAACAGCTCCACTCCAGGGTACCCAGGCTCCCCTGCTCCTGTGCCCTGTGCTGACTGTGTGCCTCTTGTGCTTCTCTCAGAGTGAGGAGCTGTGCACTGGGTTCCAGTGACTTCCTTTTGACAGGGGGATGCAGGCCAGGCTGGTGGTGGTGGAAGGGACAGGGGCTGAGCAGGTCTCCCCCTGCCCCTGAAGGTCTGGTGAAGAGCCAGGGAGGTGCAGGGCCAAGGCATCTCTGGAGGGGACAGGTGGGGCCCACAGTCAGGCAGAGGAGAGGCATGTGGCCTCCACCACAGGGTCTGGGCCTCTGGGGACATGAGCCACCAGCACAGTTTACTGTGCCCTGTCCAGGGCACGTCTGCCCAGGAGAGCTCTCAGGGCTGCTGGAGCTGCATGCCTGCTGGAACCAAGATGCACTTGGGTGTCCACCCGTGCACACTTTGTGCGCAGGACTCCCTGTGTGGGTACCAGTGATCTGGAGGAGCTGGATGGTAGGAAAACTCCCTTACATTGTCAGCTCACATCTGGAGGGAGGAGGGGAGATTAGCCTGGAGTCAGAGGGGCCAGGGCCTCCCTTAAGATAGGTGGCATTGGCGCGGAGATGCCCAGGGCCATGCAGGCCTGTGCCCCCACTCTCTCCTTGGCAAAGGAAGCCTGGAGCCCCTGCCTGCTGTCCCTCCATGCTGTCAGGAGATGTCTTCATATAGTATCGATTGGCTTGCACAGACCCCGGGTTGTCAGCATGAAAGTCTGGAGACTCTGCATGTAATTTAATGTGTTCTGTGGTCCTTAACCCTTTCCTTCCACACACTCCTCAGACACATCAGTGGAGCCCCCAGAAATGCCAGGATGCAGCCCTGGCTCAGGCGGCCCTGGAGACACAGGGCCTGTGAGAGTCTCACAGTTCTCCTTGCACAGGGCTATAGGGTACTTCTGGCTCCTGGAGACTGTCTCCACATGGAGAGCTGTCTGTTCATCCTTCAGTCTCTCCAGAGACACCCTGGTGCCAGTGCCACCAGAGCCAGGCCAGGGAGTCTGCAGTCAGCCAGCCCTTGGCCCTGGTCCCCCAGGGATGGAGCTGACACTGAGCTGATAGGAGCTTCCTCTGGGTCCCGCCATCCCATGTGCCTCACTCCTGTGCTGGGACCTAGAAGGCACCTCAGCCTGGCTCGGTGTCTGGGCTTCATGCACTGGGGTGGAAGGATTGAAGGACACAGGTGAGGAGGCCCCACATCTGTGAAGAGGAAGGCAGCTGCCCAGCCTGAGGGAGTATGGAAAGATGGGATGGAGCCGCGGCAGGGCTCCCAAGGCCCTGAGAGGGAGCCGCACCCTTCCCTGTGGTGCCTGGAGGGAGGCAGGTGAGGGGCGAGTGATGGCTGCCTGAGAGAGAAGGAAGGGCAGGGCTTCAGCTTCCCGCAGGCCTTGACCTCCAGGATACCAGCTCCACCCAGATGTCCCCAGGTGCTGGCTCTGGGTCCCCTGCAGGTCCCAGTCCCCCCACCCCCAGGCCCTCCCAGGCCCTAGTTTTTGGCTTCATGCACTTGGGACCCTTCTCCTCCTGGCCCTTGGGAGGCTCCTCTAATGAGTCCCAAACTTCTCTTGGGGTGATGCCCTTTCCTCACTCAGCAACATGGACCCAGAAAGTCCATGGTGCCTGGCCTGCCTGGGCCTGCCACCATGATCCTGGGGCCCTGGGCATCTAACCCTCCCAGCTATCTGCCTTTACCTTCCTCTTTCCTTCCATTTCCCACATTCATCCCCCCATCTCTACATCCACTCGACAGACTCCAGGAATCCCTAACCTTCAAGTCCTCCTAGGAACTGTGACGGAACTGACTTTGGACCCTCTGCAGGGTTTTATTTGCTTCTCCAGTGCTGAGGCCATGACCAGATGGGATAGCCTCAGAATGAGGTCCATCCTACACATAACTCACAGCTCAGGGCTCTGTGGGGAGGGAAACTGTGCAGTTTGCAAATGTCCCTGAGTAAATTTCATGCTGTGTTCCCTTTGTCATAGTTCTACCCAGAGAAACCTCGTTCCCAGTGCACCAGGATTCCCTGAAGGCTGCCTGTGGACTGTGAAACCTCAATTTCCCTGCCTCTGAGAGGCCTTGTGCATTCTTTGCAGAAACTCCATTGGCCTCCTAGGTGACTCCCTATCAATGGATAAGTTTGACTCTGCTCAATGGCACCATGCCCCTCCATATGCTCACCAACAGGGTAAGGGACCTTCTCCTGGGCAGTTCTAGGCACTCCAAGGTCATTTTTGAAGGTGACAGGTCCTAAAGATTATTGCTCCATCACTTCCTCATTCTTCCTATTGCTTATACTCCTTGTATACCCTTCCCCTTCTTTCCTAGACTTGCACAAACAAAACCAAAAAGCCCCTGAATAAAATATCTTTATATCTAGAGGCTGAGGAACCCTGAAGGTCACCCAGAAGCACATCCTGCTCAGAATGTGGGTGCTTCTCCCAGAATTTCCCACAGTAAACACTAAATGGGGGACAGATTCTGGCCTGCCATGTCCCCAATGTTCATTGGTCCCTGCCATGACACATAAGCTCTAGTCCCAGGGAAGAGGTCTGTGTGATAGACACTTGGTTCCCTGAGACCCTCTCCTTCCCTCACCAGCAATGGCTGCTGAGGATCCTGGAAGGTGATGGGATGGTGAAGATTGGGGCATTTCAGAGATTTTCACAGCCACTGGTCATGTTGGTACTGGGCCTGAGAATTGGAGCCATTCTGCAGTCCTTTTCCTTTGAGCTCCCAAACACAAGAAGGAAAGTATCACAGAGAACCAGGCCAGGTGTGGCCAGGTTGTCTGAAGCACATCCCTGTTCACCAGGATGTCATGCAGAGTGTAGTCAAGGAATGCAAAGTCCACTGCACTTCCATGCTTGCACATATTGATCAGGACCCCTGCCTAACCGGGTGCTATTCAAGTGACAATATGAATAGGGACCCTTCCTAACTGGGTGCTATTCTCCTTCCTCTCTTGGAAAGAACCCAGAATTCATCAAACCTGATCCTGAAAGAAGAAGGACACCCCCCATGTGCTCCCTTTTCATGGTGTACCAAAAAGGAAGATGAGAGAAATCTTCCTGCCAATATGAAATAAAGGGCTGAGTCTACACCACAGAGAGTGGCCAACACCAAGAAGCTCTGAAAGAACTCCTCTTTCCATGAAAGCGATAACAACTCAAAAGACCTCACAGGGCCCCAAATCTATGTTGGTTGAGGTTTTCTGGGTTCCCTAACCTTCAGGAATCAAGGACACCAGCTGTTTGAAGGGAAGGAGAAGTTTTCCTGGGCAGAAATTGGCAAGATGCCCTTGGCTGCGGCAGTTGGAGTGCCCTGCAGACTCACCGACAGAGAGTATATCACACTGCATCTGTGGTAATCGAGAACTCAACTGGACCAGATTTCTTGCTAAGAACATTTCTCATCACTGCCCACCTTTGATCTGAGACCCTTCAGTTGAACCTCTCACAATGATATCCCAAGCAGCTTCCATGTGTCTGAAGAATGGACACTGTGATACCATCTCTGACTGCCTAAAATCCATGCAGTGACCTGTATCCATTCTACAAGGACACAATCCCTTGGCCTCTCTCCTTTCTGCTGTCCCCGTGTACTTCCCGTGAGTTGTCTGGATCTATGTCTTAGGAGCCCTCCTCCCCATGGGCAGTATCAGTCTTCCTTGGGCTTCCCCAGCCATGCCAAGTGTGTCCTCTTGTGGTCTTTCCTTCCTCTACTTCTACTCACATGAAGGAAGTGCTCCATTCAAATTTCCAAGGATTTAAGGAGTAACCAGCAGTCAAAAAACAAACCCTTGTCCCTCCAGGCTCACATCCTTCTAAAGACTAGGACACTGGACCCAGAGTCTCACAGTGTCCAGAGTGGGAAACATCAACACAGGACCCAGAGAGCGACCTGGCTATAGCAGATGCTCAGGGTCCAACTGAGCAAAGCTGGGCAAAGTTTGAATGTAAACCCCAGTGGAATGTTGGATCCAGACATTCTGCAGTGGGGGAGGGGATGAGGGCAGCAGGCCTGGGTGTGGGCTGGGCAGACATTCCATGAAGACCTCTGGCAGGTATGGAAGAACCTCAAGTTCATGTCAAGTAGTTCAGTAGTGACACAAGTGGTGTGTGCCTCTGGTCCATTTTGAAATAGTTTCTCAAATGCCCAGGAGAGTGGTGTGACAGGTGCCCTTCTATTCCAATGCCTCTCCTATCATGTTTGTTTTCTCCCCCTGCTAGGCAGGGCCAGTGAGCAGGGCTCTCTCTCATCAGCCACAAGATTATGGGTATAAACAGCCAATACTTTCAACTGTAGGGTGTGGCTTGCATTCTATGAATATAATGGTTTTTCGTCTCATCATGTCTGTAAAGTGCACACTTTGGTGTTCATGAAATATTCAACATCTTGTTATAAGCCTTTTCAAAGGAACAGAGGGGCAATCCTTGATACTCAGGAACTGAAAACAAACTTCTTTCATTCTTATTTCGCTTGTTAAGTCTTCTAATTATTGCCCACATTCATGTCATTGATATTATAGCTGGCAGGTTTTTTTTTCCTGAATCAATGAAATAATAGTGCAATATGGAAAAACATGTCTTCTCCTCATTCCATAGTTTTTTTTTTCTTTTTTAAAATAATGGTATACTGTAACTAATGATGGAGAGTATATTTTTGAAGTAAGGCTGATTTGGTATACTGAGATAAATTTCATGGCCCTTGAAAACGCTCTAATCAGTGCTTTGCTAATCAGCTTCATACCCCATGCAATCAGTTTTGCACTGTTTCAAAATGCTAGACTCCAGATGCATTTAATCCAACTAGCTCAAATCCAATTCATGCAACGAGGCCATGAGATGAAGCCACAAATTGTCCTTCTGCCCTACCATGAAACAAAAAGATTTCTGAACAGGGATGTCCGCTTAATTAGGAACATTGGCACAATGGCTAAAGGCCCTGTCTGCCTCCTGTAGAGTCCTTAGTTCTGGGCCTTTGGCAGTGTCACCTGTGACATGTCTTTGCCATTATATTTAGAGTGATACTAATTACCCAAATCCCCAGAGAGAGCATCAAGGCAGTGTTTTTTCGTTTTCAGTGTGTTCCAAGGTCATGTGAATCCATGGTACACATTCGAAAAATTTCCAGCTAAAAGTATGTGATGAAGGAGAAAAAGAAGAGGATCAATTTGCTGTCTGCTGAAATTGGTCGACATTGCCAAGTCTTCATTAAACGTAGAAGAAGAAAAACTTTTAGAGAGAACATTTGAGCATCTGTATCTATTGGGAGAGCCCTCCTTATGCAGTAATATGCAGAGGACAGTAAATCAAGAAATTTACTGTAGGCGAATTCAAGGAATGGGGTTTTCAGAGGTTGCCCAGACCTTAATTATCTGCCAGAACTGTTTCTTACTGGAACCTACAGATGGACTGGGAGGAAAGCACACACTGATGTTTGGATGAGTGAATGCGAATCAAAAGGACTGAGTGCAAAAGGGGTAAAATCACTGGGCCCAAGATGAGCCTGTTTCAGGGTCCAGAGAATCCAAGCACTGCAGCAGGGTGGTCTCTAATGCAGGGATGGCAGGTTTGTAGATGCACTTGCTGAATGGAGGGCCAGCCCAGAGGCTCTGGGACGAGGAGCCCTCTTTTCTGAGACACCCAGAATCCTTCAGACTCCCTAGGTCCTCTTCTTGCAGGCAGCTCCGGGCTTCCAGTCTGCCCTGCACCCTTCGCGCATGCGCACGCCGTTGGTCTGAGGCACTCTGGCGCTCGCGGGCGCCATCTAAGAGCTCCAGTGTCAGTTGGGGCTCTGGCATCCGTTTGGGCTCCAGCGGGTCAAGGCGCAGGCGCGAGTGTGGACCGGGTTGGGGGTGGGAGGTCCCAACGGCAGGCCAGGCTCCCATGGCGGCGGCGTCCAGACTCAGTCCCATAGGCCCCGAGGTAGTAGACCTGCGAACCTCTCCTGTCCCCAGTGTGTCCCTGCCCGGTCCTGTGCCTCCCCAGGCAGCCTGGGTGCCTGCCTGCCTCCCCTGGGACTTGGGCCACCCGCACCAGACCAGAAGTGAGGGGTGTGTTGTCCAGTGCGACGCCCACGTCGAGGCGTCGTCCATCCGTGTCCTTTGCAACCTGTGTGGCGTCTGGGCTCCAGGGCACCTGTGCAGTGCTTGAGAAGCAGTGTCCCAGGCAGCAGATCTGTGGCTTGTCTCCTGTCGATGTCAGACAAAGTGGTGATGGTCATCTTCTTGTTCCCTGTGAAAGCTGTGAATGTTGGGGACACTGTCAGCTGGCATCGGGTTTGTTAGCTGAAGGACGCTCTTTTCCCATGATCTTAGCGGCTTTGCACAAGGGAATATACTGAGCCGAGTTTGCTGAGTGAGATGTGGTCACACTGTGACTGACGTGCTGTCATAGATTGACTGTTGGTGGGAGCCTCTGGACAGAGCACCTGAATGATGATGGGAGAACCCTGTGACCACAAGTCCTATGCAATAAAGAGAGTCATGTTTTTTTATTAAATTTTGTGGTACTCATCTTTACATGAGTAAAGTTATGTGTTCTTTTTTGTAAATGTTCATTGGCCACGGGGGTGTCAAAGTTTGGTTTTGGGGATGCTAATACGTTTTGATTTTGCCTTTGCCAGCGGTGCAAGAATTGTGGGGTGCATGGTTGCATCAGACTATGTTGCAAGCTTTTTTCCTTCTTGGGAATTGTGGAAATTCAGAGAATTTTTGGTTACATGTCCATTTTGAAGATGGTATTCCTAGTGTGTTTATTTGCATTCATAGTTTTGGGTTATGTTTCAAGTTGGCTGGTGAGAATATGAGATTTGTATGTGTCTGGATGGATTATTGAGAGAAAGTTGTATCTCTAATGAAAGAGTAGGACTGGTTACGTTTGGAGGGTGTGGGAAATAATACATATAAACTCAGGGAGTTTGGTGTAGGTGTTTGTATTTTGGCTTTGGAATATTTCACCTGTGGTTCTCTGCAGTCCCCCTCCCCCCAAATGCTGCAATTTCTGTTTGTATCATGGATTATTTGGAAGAGATATGTGTATGTGCATGTGCATATGAGCAATGTTAAGTACCGTCATTAGGTGTATTTTTGGTGGGTATATAGTCTATTTTGGGAAATGCAGTGGGAATGTTTGCCTATTCAGGAGATCATGTATAGTTGTGGGTTTGCTTGTTGTTGTTTTATGGATTTTTGTATTTCTTTGTGTGAGGTCAGGTCTATGACTAATCTTGAGTGGCAGAATGAATATGTGTGATTGTGAAGTGTATGTTATTCTCCATTTTGGGAGTTGGATAATTTATATCTTTGTGAATATCTAGAAAGGTGTGACTTTGTATATGCAGGTAATGTGAGATAATAGGATATTTGCATATTTATCTGTAGCTATTTGATGCTTGTGGAAATTTACATGTGTGTTGAATTTGTAGTTACTAACATTCCTCAGGTATCTGTGGGGTGTTTTAGGATCTGAGTTGTGTGAAGTAAGATTGTTCAGGGGACATGGGTAACAAGCATTCGAGGGGTCTGGCAGTTTTGATGAATACCTTCTGGGGGAATGTGTTTTAAGTGGGGACTTACTAGTATGTAACTAAGAAGTAAGGCTCTCTGATTCTAATGGAATGCTGGGCTTGTGCATTTATGCCAAAAAGTGGGAATTATGTTTATACATATTACAGGTATGTAATATGCTACAAGTATTTCTTAGTATTTGGGGGATGTAGGAGCTGGTTTCCATTTTTAAAAATTAAAAATTTTTAAAATTTATAAGTGGTTTGATGTGTATTTTTAAGTGGTGTGCTAGAGAATATTGTGTGTCTTTGGCATGTGTACTACTCTGTGTATATTGAGCTGTGGGGTGGATGAATCATGTAAGATTATTTTCAGAAATGTGGTTATATCAAAGTGTATTTGTTTGGAGAATGCTGGGATGTCTATATGTGTGTGGAAATGTTTGGGGATAAGGTTTATGTTGTGTTCTGAAGATGTGGAATGTGGCAGTGTTTGAGAGAGGTCTTTATATTCAGGTATTGGGAATGTTTGTGTATATGTGTTAGCGTGTGGGAGTTATGTGTGTATTAGTCATTGTACCTTTGTACATGTGTTTGCTCTTCTGTCTGTATTGTTTTGGTACTGTTATTTGAGCCCAGGATCTCACACTTGTGTAATTAATGTTTTTGTATGTAGGCATAAGAGTGTTTGGGTATGTTTGGGCTCAAGGGTCCTGTTTCTGTTTATTCTGGAAAGTAATGTTTAATAGAGATTGGTGATTTTGCTTGAAATAGTGGTCCCGATGTTTGTGTTTGGTCTTATGTATTTGAAACCTGTAGGATATTGGAGGTCATGTGAGTATTTAGCTCATGGGTTCTTGGTAAGTATTCTGGGCTTGTGGGAGGTTACTTGTGTGCGTTTAGAAATAGAGAAGCCATGTGGATTGGCTGAGTATTTGTGAATAGCAGATTACAGGAATTTTAGAGCTTTAAGCTTTTGCTTCAGTCTTGGCTGGGGGTGTTGTGTGAGACAACTTGTGAATGCTAGGTGGTTTTCTGGAGTCTGTGCCCATAGTATTTTCACAGTGTGCATATGGACAGTATGTCTGTTGTATGTTTGTATCTAGCGTATGTGTATGTGTGTGCATAGTTATAGGAATGACGTGAACATTCAGGGTACTAGGGTTTTCTATTTTAGGTAGAAACTGGTACTTTGTCTATGTGTTGATGGTGCATGTGTCACCAGTGAAGGGTGTGAGAATGTCTTCAGAAATGTAGGATCCTCTACTCAAACCTTCAGGTTTCTTGGCAGAGAAGAATTTAAGGCCCAGATTTTAGAGAAAATGAAAGAGCTTGATTGCAAAGCAAAAGTACACACTCAAAAGGCTGAGTGTGGCCATACTTAGAGGCCAAGTAGCCTCCCAGTCAGATGGTTGGTGGCTTATAATGTTCAGGGGAAACAATATTTATAAACAGGGGTTGAATATGAAGGGGATTCTCTTGATTTGGGAGGTCTTTTGTGGAACCCTGCTCAGTTTCATTAGCATCTACTTATGCAACCAACGGGTGTATACGTACATGTGGTAATAAGCTTCAATAAGTAAAAAGGTAAAAATTAGGGTTAGGAATGTCTCTGGAGCATCTGCATGAGGAACCAGCCTGAGCTTGCTTAAGATTGCAGTTGCTTTGGAGTTAGGTAGAATACTGTTTTGTCCAGTCAGATGCTAGTAGGATATTTATGGTTGAGTAGGAGGCCTGAAACTGCAGATCTTTTTTTAACTAAGAGAAGCTCACAAGTAGCCTGCTAACCCAGGACCCACTGACACCTACTTATCCTCTTCCCTATTTCATAGATCTGTCTGTGCAGGTCTAATGAGGAGTGTATCTTAGAGATATGTGATGTAGTTTCATTTGTACATTTGGGGTTGGAGTTGAAGTTCCTACTTGGGGTACAGGTGGACTGTGTGCACATATTCATATATGGGCTGGAGCTGGCTGGCACTAGCTTGTGATAGCTGATGGTGTTCAAATCTGTCTAGTTCTGTGTTCAGTGGCATCAGGTTGGTAGGCTGAAATTAGTCATGGCAGGGTGGTTAGAGCACATAAATTAAATGTGAAGGCATGGGGGCTGGAGTTGTGGCTCAGCACTAGAGCACTTGCCTAGCATGTGTGAGGCCCTAGGTTCGATCCTCAACACCACATAGAAATAAATGAATGGAGTAGGGGTATTGTGTCCAACTACAACAAAAATAAATATTTTGTTTTTAAAAAAGTGAAGTATTGCTTTTCTCTCCTGGAGGATATCTTACTAAATATTTACTGGCACACCTCTAATGTGTGCATGAGTAAATGTGTGTGTGTGTGTGTGTGTGTGTGTGTGTGTGTGTATGTGCGTGTGTGTGTGTGTGTGTATGTGTGTGTGAGAGAGAGAGAGAGAGAGAGTGTTTAGTATGTATACGTACATGTTTGTATGAAGTAAACACATTCAGGCAACAGTCTATTTGGATTCTCTACATGTATTGTGAGTTGGGCATCAGGGGTTATGGATCCTTGTGTCTATGCCAAGATACTGCGTTGATACAAGCTGGGTTAGTTGACTTTCTTTTCAGGGCCACAGAATCCTCATAAATGCTGATTTCGGTTCCTCTTTGTGGATTCAGTGAGGTCTGTTCCTCAAGCAGGAACATAATTCTTCACCATTTGTGTGGTCCTGGCATCTAGGTCATGAAATGGCTTAGTATGGTGGGCAGATAGCTATGGAGAGCAGAACATTCATAGCATTGGCTACATGATGGACAGAAGTCATAAAGTTGTGTGATTTCTTTGACATGAAGTGAGATGGGAGATGTTCTCTCCATGCAGAATGCTCTGATAAGCAGCTGGGCAGCTACAGGGGCTGTTGGCTTCTCTGGGACACAGCTGGTGGGGAGAGACACCTTGTTTCATGGGTTGAGCTGTCAAAAGCCTGCAAAATCTGTGCCTCAGCTACCATGTGCCTCCCCAACCCTCATACACACACACACACACACACACACACACACACACACACACACACTAGAGGTATGCTAGTAAGATGTCCTTTAGGAGTATGCAGAGAGCCTTGACTTCTAGTTTATAGGGATGTAACTATCCCACCATTCTTAAATTTCACTACCAAACTGGTGCCACTAAACACATTGTATCACAGTGTTCAGTGATGCACTGACCCTTGGGCAAGTAGCTTTGCTCAAGTGTCTTAACCTCTCTGAGCCTCAGCTTACTTTTCTATAAAATTAAAATAATAAAGCTACCTCTACAAGATTGTGAAGATTAAATTTAATGTATAAAGTGCTTGGGGCAATGAATGGTGTGTTTTTAGTAATTGCCAAAAATGTTTTATATCCTGTTTATTGGTCCATCCAGAATATAACTGTCATCTCCTTAATACACCCCCCGTTTCCATACATATAAGTGCATCAGCATGTATTTTATGGCCCATGGGGACATGGGATCCATGCTCTTGCTCCTAAAGCCCAAACTTCTACCTCTCCCTCATAAGAACATTGAGTTTAGCATCTGTCTCCTGTAGGATTGATACCTCAAGGCCAGGGAGCAGACCCATTGACTTCAGATCCTCCAGAGTATCCTTCAGTGTCTACATTAAGTAAGCAATGAAGAAAGAAAAAGAGATATAGGAGGGTGTATTTTTGACTTTCCAAAACTTCAAGTATGATAACTTGCTCTTGGGTAAAATTTGTTCCTCAGAGTCTACACCTAGTTGAGGGAGTAGCAAAAATGACTTATTTCCTGACCTCAGTGCATCTCTACCCTGCACCATGTGTATCAACACAGCCTCCCTTCCATCCTGGCTCTGGGCTTGCTGTCTGACCTACCTTGCTTGGAGTCCTCCTCTTTTATTCTATCATTGACAAGAGGACATCATGAGGCTGATTGCTGGAGGATATGGCCTTGGGAGAGCTGCATGTCCCCGTCACTTGAGTGAGGCCAGACTGGGAAGGAGAGCTGTCTGGCAGAGCCATCCCTAATGCTGACCCTCAGATGCCATGCCTGAGAGGATAAATGCCTATCACTTTGAATTGCTGAATTTTCCAGTGTTTGTTAGTCTACAATATCAGTTCACTAGGTAACTAGTACTCCCCAAAATGAATGCACACCATAAGATCAGATTGCAGGTATCAAGTGAAGAGAAAACCAGAGAAGTGGAAACCATTTTGTACCAGGCAATGTATTCTTCCATTTGCACTTTTCCTCAAGCCTATATTTGTAGCCCATCCCTTCTTTCTGTAGAGATCCTGCCCTTTAATTTAATTGCTTACTGATTCTCTCCAAAAACTCCACGTGTGAATCCATAATACATATATTTATTTATTGTCTATTTTCTTCTGTGGGGTGAAATATCCATAAGAGAGATGATCTTTCAGTGTCTCTTGGTGCTTAATGAGTAATCATTGAAGGAATCAAAGAATGCTGTCTTATGTTGTTTTCCTTGAAGTTCAGTCCCTAAGACAGTTTTGTAAGCAAGGTTTTTGTTTGTTTGTTCATTTTTGTTTGTTTAAATATTCAAAGAGAGCATAATAAGGCTGAGGAGAAGTTGAAATATGACCCAGGCCCCCAAACAGTCTCAGCTAGCCTCTTGTGTCATTGGAGGATTAATATTGTCATTAGGGGTGTGCTCAGCTTTTTATTACCCATTTATCCATGAAACCTTCCTAGAAAGTTGTAAGAGCTCTTGAGGGTGCTCTCTATAGCTGATGCAGATGTCAAGGGAGCTGACAGTCAAGGTCGTTTCCAGCAGCATTCCCAGAAATTGGTAAAAAAGTCCCTTCACTGATAATAGATCCAAGTTGCAGATGTCAGTATCCAACATAATCTACTTCTGTTCAGCTCAAATTCATTGCTTTCATTTCCATTCCGAGGAAGGAAAAAACAAATGTGTGTTTGTGTTCAGGATTGTTGGAGTTTTTTATGTATGTTCAGAGTATTTAGGTTTATATGTGTAAATTTAGGGGCTGTGAGAACTGTGTACGAGAGGGTTAAAAGCTACCATGTATATATATATTCAGTTGTAGAAGCAAACAATTCCTTTATTTATTTTTGTGTGGTGCTAAGAATAGAATCCAGTGCCTTACATAAGCTAGGCAAGTTCTCTACCACTGAACCCTAGCCCCAGGCCCAGCCCCTAGCATATAATTTTTGAAATGAAAGAATTTCAGGAGAAAATTTGCTAGTTTTTGTTGAGCATTTTACATCACGTGTGTGTTTTTCTCACTGTATCTCAATAGAGTCAATGACTTGAGAAGTAGTGAGAATGAGCTTTATTAGCAACAAGTTGGCCTGATGGAATGGAAGATGGTAGGCTCAAAGGAACATATGATGGTCCTAGGTGGGTGCATCAGTTGTCTAGTGTTTCAGAAAAGTAGCCTCCTCTGGAGTTTGGGCTGTGTATGTCTTATCTTATTCATGTATGTCATCAAGAGTTCCAGTCCAGTGGGTCTAAACAAGACTTATGTGATCAAAGTTTCTCTGTTAAAATTCTTGATTAGAGTGGTTTGTGGGTTTCTTTGTGGTCAACATTTCTTTTTCTGTTATTGGGGGGTGGTCATGGATACTGGGGATTGAACTCAGGGGTACTTGTCCACTGAGCCACATCCCCAGCTCTAGTTTGTCTTTTATTTAGAGACAGAGTCTCAATTAGTTGCTTAGTTCCTCATTGTTGCTGAGGCTGGCTTTGAACTCCTGCCTCAGCCTCCAAAGGTACTGGGATTACAGGTGTGCATCACCATGCCTTTCATGGTCAAAATTTCTGGCAAGCATCTTTTCAGGTCTGACCTTCTCCCATAACTTTGGACTAGGAGTTTCCAAGAAGGTGGAGCATCTTGTGCATTTCTAGCTAGGTTTATAGTGTGCAGATACTCTGTGAAAGACAGGGCAGGTATAAACTAAAAGAATTGGATTTTCATTGGGTGAAGGGCTTATATGTTCTTTTGTGATGTTTTTTTTATTATAATTATTATAAGAGAGCCATTTGACCAAAGGGCATTTTGCAATAAAAGGATTCATGTTTTCTTATCAATTTTTGTGTTTCTCATGAATTGTGCAGTGAAATTGGTGATATGCTCTTACGTGGTATTGGTGGGCTGTAGGGCAGCCCTTATATGAATTTCTGGATGCCAGGAAGTTTTCCTTTCATTTTCATGGGCATAAAATCATGGGGTGGTTATTTGTATGAGAAAATGAGATGCTGTGCTTTTCCTGGAGGGATGGTAAGAATTCAGAGGGCTTCAGTGTTTTTTATACTCTTGTGTGGAATGCTGGTTTCCCTAAAATGTTGATATGCATTCAAAATTTAGGGTTTATTTTGTTTTAAACTTACCCATGAGAATCTGATAAGTATTCACTGGTGTGTGTGATGGTGTCTGTGTGGCTATTTGAGACCAAGGGAAAGTCATGATGTTTTTTGTGAGACTGTGCAGGGTTTGGTGTATTTAGAGGGCCGTTGTTTATTTGTTTAGGCTCATGAATGCACCTTGGGATGTTTGGGTGTAATATGTGTGTTTGTGTATGGGCTATGTTAATGAATGTGTTTGGGTCTAAATCTATGGGTTTGCCATGTGATTGATATTGTTGGGAAATGGAGGAGTGGTATTTGTATACTTGGGATATGGGATATACTTGGTTATGTGGGGTTTTATAAAAAATTTCTTTTCTTTATTCATGTATGTGTACTTGCATGCTTGAAGGCTGGTCAGTTACTAATTTTGTGGAGTAGTAGGATGAATATGTTCAAGTGTGGTGTGGAGTTGGTAGGGTTCTGCATTTTTATAGACAAGGAGTTATTCATATTTGGGAGTGTGTGAACTTGTATATGAAGATAGTGTAATGTTTTGTGTATAATTTGGTATATTTGCATATTTTTATGTAATGGGTAACTGTAGAAATTAGATGCCTATGGAGTTAAAAAAAAACAGTTAAAAAAACAAAAATCTTCTTCCAATTCAAACATTGAAGAAAGATGAGGCTCTTGTTGCTCCAGGATTAGAATAGGAAAAGAGAACTGCTCAATCTTGCTTCACACTAACTTTTTTCTCTGAGCCTGGGGAAGTGACTTGATGATGTGTTTGGTATGTGAGGTCCATGAATTGATGCCCTAGCACCACATGAAGAAGATGACTGCCTAAAAGAGCAGACTTTAAGCAGACAATAAAGTCATTACTGACTTTCTTTGGAAAGGTTACTGATGTTGAACTAAATATTTGAAATATTCCATATTTATTACCTTATCAAATATGAATGTTTTCCCTGCCATTAAGTTCTTCTGCATTCTTAGTTATGCCTCCTTCCATGTAGGTAAATTTCCTAATTTCCCAGTGTTTCCAATATCCGAAAGCAGCTTCTGTCAATTGGGTAGCCTTGTCACTACCATACCAATGTCCATTCTTCCTCATATGATTTCCTAGAATGAAGTGCTTTCTATGGATCTCTCAAACCACAGACTTCTTCAATCTTTTTGGGTTTTGTTGATTTCTAGATCCCAGTTACACTTCTCTTACAGAACTTTATATTTCCCTTTATTCATTTCCATACTTATTCATTCAATTACTAATAATTTTTGGCTGCTTAATGTTGGACACAGTCTTAGGGTCAGACAATGAAATAATGAATAAAACAAATTGAGCACTACTCTTATTGAAGCACAGAGATAACAACAAAAAATAGAAAGAATAAACAACTACAATAAGGTGATGATTTTTATGCTTGATGCAAACACAGTAGAAATCTAAGTAATGGTGCAATTTTTTTTTCAGTGATGGAGATAATAGGTTAACAGATGATGTAGGAGCTGGAGTTAGGAAGAGGAGGAACACAAAGGAAGTCAGTAGATCCAGACTGAATATTACTTCAGAAAGTGGTCTGGAAAAATTCTGTGAGTCAAGTCAGGGCCAAAATAGCAAGCATCTTAAAGTCATTATGAAGTCCCCAATCTCTATGTTAGGACCAAAATTTTAAACAAGGGTAAAAATAGGCATAAAATCATTGGTGTGGGTATATGTGTATGAAATTGAGGACATTGTTACAGCTGGCTTTTAGGAAGATCACTCTGACTCAATGTATAGCTTGTATTGGCAAATGGTATGACTGCAAGTTAGGAAACAGGTTACTAAAGTATTGAAGTATTTCAGGTGAGAGTGGACAGGGGCCTCCACAAGATGCTGGCAGTGGAAATCAGAAATAAATTGATATAGTTCAGAAAAAAATTATGTAAAAGAGCCACAGATTGAGAAATTGAGCAGACCTGGGAAGTCAGATCTCTGACTATGGAAGCTACATGAGTGGATGCAGGAGAGGAAAAAGAAAGGGAGTCAATATAAGAAGTACAAATAGCACTTAAATATTTCTTATGTATTATTTCTTACTGTCAGGTAAACAGTTGAACTATGAGTTTTCTATTCAACAGAATGTAAACTTATAAGTCAATAGGTGTCTTGCTTTATTTCTCTTGCATTTCTTACATAGCTCAGGATCCAGTTAAAAATTCAATGAGGGATCAATAAATAATTTTCAATATTTGCTTAATGCTTACAGATAAGATATTAGATTCTACCTCAGATATATCATTATGGGATACCATTTGACCAATTATAAAATAGCAGTTTTATTTAACAGGTGTAAGGTAGAGCTTTTCTTCAATATTCCTGTTGTTGAACTGGGATTTCTGAAATCTTCATGGAATAAATACAACTATGCAGCAAAAGTAAATGGGGAAATCTGTTTTCAGAAACTGGGAAGAAGGAATCATATTCAAAATATTCTTATGAAATTGGAGGAGGTAGAAAAAAAATAACAAGGCTGGCTAAGTTTCCTTTTGTAGAAATTCACTCAAGCATTACAGTTCTTTTCCACTGAGTTTGTGTTTTTCCTTTCTTCATGACTATCTATCACTGCTTGTAAAACTCCTTCACTAAAAGATCTTAAAGTTCACAGTAAAGCAATGCAATTATTCTGAGTCATTCCTTCGTATCTTTTAACCTAATCTTCAGAGGTGCTGGGACTTAAGAAGCACTGCTCCTGCCCAAATTGAGCCTAATCTTGTCTCTGAAAATAGCACTTCCTTGCCAAGAAGAACTTTCTGTTTTTGAATGGCTTCATTGACAAGAAAAAGGAGCCAGGCTTCATTAATGGCCCTGGGCATGGTGGGTGCTAAGTCAGAGTGCCCTTCCTCTCTACAGAGAATAACACTCTAAACTTACTAAAAGTTTTCTTTATGTTTTTTTTCCTTTTTCCTTTTATCCTTACAACGGCTGTTGGCAGATAGCTTTGAAACAGCTCATTACTGACTTCTAATTTAATAAGCTAAAATGGTGAGGAGGAGGGTAATGAAGATTCAGATTTAACTATAATTTTTGGAAAGCCTACTATGTGGTGGGTTCTGGGATTGATATTCATGACAACCTCTAAGGTGGCAGACATGAGCCTGTTCTAGCATCTAAAAGAGGACTTAGAGTTGCTGTAAGAAAATCATCAAAGCTGAGAAATCTGAACCAGGACCTTAACATGCCACATGCAGTGATCTTTTCACCACCTCTTATACCTGATTCTGCCAGTTTATAACTCTCAACCAACAGGTTCACAAACAGTCAGGGTACAGCACCAATCAATTAGCATTTATGTTTGTTCAAGTCTCCACCAAATCAGAAAAAGAAAAATACAATACAAAACAGAAGACATCCTCTTTGATTCTTTAACTAGAGCTTCTTAATTTATTACATTCACAGGACAACATCTTCCTCATTAAAAACATTTAAATATACTATCTTAATCAAGTATTGTCACATAGTAAATGCACAATACGGTTCACCTGCATTTTTTTTTTTATATTTTTTTTTATTGTTGGTTGTTCAAAACATTACGTAGTTCTTGATATATCATATTTCACACTTTGATTCAAGTGGGTTATGAACTCCCATTTTTACTCCGTTTACAAATTGCAGAATCACATCAGTTACACTTCCATTGATTTATATATTGCCATACTAGGGTCTGTTGTATTCTGCTGCCTTTCCTATCCGTTACTACCCCCCTCCCCTCCCCTCCCCTCCCCTCTTCTCTCTCTACCCACTCTACTGCAGTTCATATCTCCCCCTTGTATTATTTTTCCCTTTCCCCTCGTTACCTCTTGTATGTAATTTTATGAAAAAATGCAGGTGATTTTGTAAGACCCTCAGGGTTATACAAAATCACCTGCATTTTTTCATAAGTATGCATACACTGCATCTGAGCACTTATTTGCACTGAATCTGATTTCAGGATTTGGCATGTAGACCCTACTTCTAGTCACTTTCTTTCCTTGGCTCTCAGGATACCACATTAGTTTGATTTTCCTTTTTCTCTGAGGCCACTGTTTTTTTGGAATACATTTAGGAAATATTAGATGTCACGGTTTTCTTATATATGCCCTTTTCTTGATGCCTTCCCCACTCTCTTACTTGATCCTGTCATCTACTTCTATGAATGACAATTCAATGATGACTCAAAATTTATTTTTTAAATCCCAACATGTGCACATTAAAATTTGTACCCTGGGTATCTGTGTAGATAACTCAGAAGCACTTCAAATGCACCACTTTATTTAGAAAATCAGAAAGAATAAGAGGAAGGTAAGCCAGTATCCCCCAAAATAGTGAATGTTACTTTCTAGTCCCTTGACTTGTGACAATAAGCAAAGGGACAAATGTGCAGATTCTAAAGATGTTTAGCAGGTAGAAATGTCATGTGTTTTTTTGGCTGGTTAGATGTATGAATGGAGAGAGAAATCTAATTATATATATATATATATATATATATATATATATATATATATATATATATATATATATTCCCTTAAAATTTAAAAGAGGAAAATAATAAGCAAATTATAAATGAAGCTAGAGAAATGTGCAGAAGTCAGATTGTGAATGGTCTTACTTGCATTTGGCCATAATTCTAACCACAATGAAATGCTGTGAGAAAGTTTCAGACACAGGAAAGACATAAACAAATATGTCTTATAGAGAGCTTACTATGACTGCTTTGTGTGACTTACCAGGCAGCTGGGTAAACAAAAGAGATGCATATGCAAAAACAACTAGAATCACTAATGATTAACTTGTACCAACATTATTAATGTAATAAATATGGCTGAAGATAAAAGAGGGAAATTCTTTGAGATTGCAAGGGAAGGCTTCATAGAGAAAGTAAAAATTGAAAATGTGAGTTAAAGACATGGATGATGCATTAGATCTAAGCAGGGAAAAATAGAAGCACAGTTTTCCAGGTTCACACCACGGAGTTGATATAGTTATATGCAGAAGCTAAAAGTTACTCACAAGGGATATTTTTTGGTAGAACAGTAAACTGACCAATCTGAATGTTGCAAGGGATTCACCTGGAGGAACAAAATAAGAAAAGATAAGGCAAGAGTGCTTGTAAATGACACTGATACCACCACTGAACAGATTTTTCCTAGCAATTGGAAGCCATTTCAAAGTCTGAGCAGAGAATTTAGATGAACTATCTGTGCTTCAGGACAATAAGCATGGTGGGAGATAATCCCATAGTGAAGACTAGGTGGATGAGACACAGAAAGCTAAGTACTGAAGGGGTTTATGAGATCTGAGGTCAGGAGGCATTAAACTAAAAAAGCTTTGAAATCAATGGAATGAGACTGCTAGATATGATGGAGCATCAGGAAAAAAAAAAAAACATGAGGACTTTCAGAACATGAGACAGACATAATTACATTGTTTTAGTACTATTCTAGTGTCTCTCCAAAATGTAAGCCGGAAATACATTTGATGACAGGATAATATTGCTGTCTCTTTATGAGGAAGTCTTGTATTCTTTAGTGAGAAATGAGGTGTTACTTATTCTTGTAACAATGCCTGTATCTTTGACCTGTAGGGTATGATATTTAGGAATGATTGCTCCAAGATGAGGGCAAAGTCGACAATAGATCCATGATTACTTCCTGGTATCAATAGAGACTTCTTATATACAGGAAACGCTACCAAAGGAAACAAGAAATGATGGAGAAATATTGCCATTTTGATTAGAGTGATGTAGTAGAAAGGAGAAGAAGTCAGAGAGACAGTAGGAATAAAAATCAGCTTAAAGTATGACATGTAAGTGGGATTTAATATGTTTCAATAAGCAGAGGGACAAATGTGCAGATTCTAAAGATGTTTAGCAGGTAGAAGTATCAGATGTTTAATTAATTTAAACATTAAATTAATCTCAAGGAATCAGAATATTTTACTGGATAAAATAACTTCCAGGATTAGTTAGGAACTACTTACCAGCTGATTCTAAGACATTTCACATATACTTTCAAAATAAATGGAAGAAAGTGTTGAATCACAGTATGATCACTAGGGACTCAGATATTTCTCATTGAAAGAATAAGAAAAGAAGAATAGGAGCCCATTTAGAGAACAATAAAAACAACCAAGAATTTGGGGACCCTGAAGTCACAGTTTTCCATACTATCTTGGTAATTGTTAGAATAAGAAAAATAGGTTATTACTTGTGTTTCAACAGATTTGCAAATGTTATGTATGTGTATGTCATTACTGGTGATAGTAGTAAGTATCATGGTTCTTAACACTGAGTTATTCACAAGACTTTAGTAAAACATAGCAAATATTCTAAGTAAGAAAATCACAGACTTTTCAGAAAATGTAGTATTTGCCTTTGGACTGTGAGGCTCTAAATGAGAAGGTATGGCAAAAAGAATGATACAGAAATCCTAGTTAATAGAATACATTCTTCCTCCTTATCAGAATTTTAATTCTTACTAGTATGCCTCTTCTGAAAACCCACAGAGCCTGATGGCACCCTTGAAAATTCCATCAGCAAAGAATTCTCCCTTCAACGGAAACAGTGTCATCTTCCTGGAACACCATGCAGTGAAAACCCTTGGGAGCAAAGCAATCCTATGAATTTATGAACAGTTGGAAAAGTAAAACAGCCTCATCCTGCCCCTATGAAGAAGCCTGGATGGGCACAAGAACCCTGAGAATTCAAGTAAGTTGTAAAACTGGGAAGACGGTATGCAAAGAGGAAGTGAATTCCACACTTCTACCCAGGACCAATTCCAATGGTTTTCCTCTAAAAAATGTTGGGTGAAGAAGCCTCATATATGTCCCTTCTGTTACTGCCTTATCCTGAAATTTATGAAGGGGTCTTATAGTGAAATTGGAGGGGATGCAATTGCATGTAGTGTGTGACTCAGTAACACTTAGAGATGTCTTTACTCTGCAACAGAAAAAAAAAAAAAAACCTGTATTGACAGGTGCTTTAACCCTCAAGGAAAGGTTAAAGGGTAATTTCCCTTTGTGAAAAGTGAAGCACCCAATACAGAAGCACTGGACTCCAAAGCCAGTGGGGTGTGGCATGGTATGGAGAGAAGGAATGGTATAATGAGAGGCGCAGTTGGGAGGCTAATCTGCTGTGTCACCCAATGATGCTCCAATGAACTTTGGTAAATGATTAAAACTCTATGGAAGGATTATATTTGATAATTTCTTACATCTCTAGCATTCTGGGATCTTATTATCTCCTTCTCAGTATGTCTAGGATAATCCCACTGATGCATGTGTACACTCATATATAAAAGACAATATCATAGTGTTAAGGCTTTGAGGTGAAAGAAGCTCGTTTTCTGAGTGTGTGTACCTACAAAACAGGTTTTATTCCTTAGAGAATACTGCATTTCATTCTTTTCTTTTTTGGCATTATATTTATTATACCAAGTATCGTACATGTACTACACATGTTTTCATAAACATATTTTACTTAATCTTCACAATAACTCCTTAAGGAAAAAATACAAGATATAATTTTTTATTTTAAAACTATAACAAAATGCATAAATTCAGATAGGATAATTAATTTGGCTGTTCTCATGAAACAAATCAGAGGAAGAACTGGAACTTGAACTGAGCCCTTTCTGACCTATATTGCCTTATACTAACTTATATACCTTATACCCAGAATTAAAACAGAAAATTTAAATAGTTCTGTGTTTAAAGTGCATCCCTCTGGTTCCAGAAATTTACAGAATCACTTTGATAAAATGCAAGGAAAAAAATATTCTCACTTTAATTATGTTTCAATATAAGATAAAATAACCTTCATTTAGATGATTCAAGTCATTAATTTAACATGAAAATACATGAAATATTTTGTTTGTTGAGTCTAAGGAAGTGATCACTTTTGTGGTTAACAAGTTTATTCTGAGATTTTGCAAAGCATGTGAGCTTAGCTGAGTAACTTGCATCATGAAACTGGACATCTTTTATTCTAAAAGAAAAAATAAATACTATCCTTACATTTTAAGCATTTTTTCTTTTCTTACCATTAAATGATCTCTTTCCTAGACTTGTATGTATAAATAGGGTTCTCCAGAAAAGAAAACTACTGATGAGGTATCTATCTATGTATCTATCTATCTATCTATCTATCTATCTATCCATCCATCTATTCATCCATCCATCCATCTGTCTGAGAAAGAATGATACATGTACACATATCCCATATATATAGACACACCTAAGACATCTATGTATGTGATATAGATGAAGAGATTTATTTTAAGTAATTGGCTCAAGCAGTACTGTAGGATGCAAAGTCCAGAGATCTGCAGGACAAGTTGGCTAGCTGCAGACCCATGAGAACTGATGGTATACTTCTAGTTTGAGTCCCAAAGCTTGAGAACCAGAAAAGCCAGTGGTGTATTTATAGTCCAAAGACCAGCAGGTTCAAGACCCCGGATTAGGTAATGTTTCAGCCTGAGTAGGATGGCAGGAATAAATAATCAAAGTCCAGCTTCTAATGCAGGCAGGCAGGCAGAATTATGTCTTAAAAAGTTCTGCTTTTCCATTCCATTCAGGCCTTCAAGTTGTTAAAAAAAAGCCACACACATTAAAGAGGGCAATCTACATTATTCAGTCTATCAATGTGGAGATAAGCACCCTGATAGAAACTCCAGAACAGTGCTCCATGGAATATCTGGGCACCTAGTATTCCAGTCAGGAAACATGAAATTAGCCATGACAACATGTTTGAAAAGGAAGCCTAAGGAGAATTGCCTTGAGCCATAAAAAGAGGAGGACAGCTGACTAGTGTTGAAATGGTTTTTCTCAGTCGATGGAGAACAACTTGAGTAGTCTTGAGAAAAAGGGCAAATTTTCAAAAAGGTATGACAAAGCTGAAATTTTTAGAAATTCACTTATTAACTAGGACAAAAAGAAAAAAAAACATGGTAACAGAATTAAAATAACTTTTCCTATAATAGCTTTCAGGAACTTTTTTCAAAAAGATATTTTAAAAGTTTGGAGGAAAAATGTTAGTAATTTTAGTTCCTTATTCCAAAAAAAGGAAAATTTAAGGAGAATGACTTTCAGAATATGTTTCTACTCTTGCTGCAATAAAATAATCTATAAATTTCTAGAATTCTCAGATTATATTAAAAGGGTCTGAAAATTCCCTATAAGTGTATGGAAATTTTTTTGTGTGTGTATGTGAGAGAGAATTCTATTAAGGAGATAGTATATTATTTCCATTAGATTTTCTAAAGAGTCTGTAGCCTTCTCAAAAAATATTTATAATTTACTGTCCAATAGTGAGCACTAGAGATAAGGCATAGAGTCTTCTGTGGTTTGATTGCTCCTTCTAAAACCCTTGTTGAAATTTACTTGCCATTGTGACAGTATAGAACAGTGGAGTCTTTAAGTATAATCAGGTCCAGTGAGATCAATGCCCTTATTAGAGGAGTAATTTAATTATAATAGGTGTGGGATCCTACTAAAAGAGTAAGTTCAGCCCACACCCTCCTCTATTTCTCACACATGCAAACTTGCCCTTCCACCATGCTATAATGCAACATGAAGTCCCTCACCAAGTACTATTACCATGCTCTTGTACTTTATAGCCTCCAGAGCTATGAGACAAACAAATATCTTCTGCTTATAAATTACAGGTTATATAGTAACCTAACTTTTGCCTGAATAGGGAGGCTGGTCCTTCAAGCTTCATCAAGGCTTTTGTCAAACTTAGGCTCTTGTACACTCTTAACAACAATTCCCTTGATGGGTTATGCTATGATTTAATATGTCTACTGGTCAAAAAAACAAAATAAGATACTTTAAGATAGAAGCTATTGCATCATTGTCAGGCATGGGAGGAGTGATAGCTTTGATCACAGAAGAGTAGACACTTTCTGCAACCCAGAATATTTAGAGGAATCTAAGGATTCAAGATTGAGTCAGTTAGGATATCCCCATCTTCTTCCTATGGAAACACTATACTAGGTCTACTACTTTTCTACTGAAGCTGAGAATGCTACTCAGCTAGGCTTATAATTAAGTTATGTATGGTACTCATCCTTAGATCTTTGTGCTGTTAACAGAAGCTGTCTGGGAATTATATGTAGCCTTTGGTGACGAATCACTTTCAGCCATTGTTGTCACTCCAGAATCAGCCTTCAAATTCCATAACCTGTACAATGATAATTTTCAAGTTCTGCTACTTCATTTCTTTCTATCAGTATCCATTAATCTTAGATCAACATCAATGAAAGTATTACTATTGTCCTCTCTACTGTATCAGAAATTTCTAGTGTCCCTATAGCTAACAGCAAGTGGTGCTGTTCTTATTGCCAGATGATTTGCAGCTTCAAAATCTATTTTATAGGAGGTTCTTTTTAAAATCTGTTCTTGATACTGACTATAAGAGGATGACTTTTAGAAAAACATATTCTGAAATGGAAAATGTTCTCAGGTCAATACTTGTTGGTGAATGAAGGAATCAGGGTTTGAAAAAATGTGGTCTGTAATAGAATTATTAAGAGGCTTCAGCTGAACCTATGAACTCTGGAAATGGAATTATCTACAGAGTTATCCATATTTGGGGCAAAATAGGTAGTGTTTTGGATCTGGTGTTGGATGCAAGTGGTCAACATAGAAAGGTTAAGTCCTTGTGTGATGAGGGTCTCTCAAGACCCTGGCAATCCAAAGACTGAGCCTCAACTAAAACCTGCCAACTATCCACTCTGTCAGTACACTGGGATAGTAAATGTAATCTAGAAGACATGACACAGTCTTCCTGACATCAATAAAATAATTTAATCATATTATATGATCTAAAAATATAAAGTGTGTTACAAAAATTAATTAATGCACAATTTCCCTAATAGGTACTCTGTCTGCCGGTTTATGTTCTGGTTTCTATACCCTCTTGTCCAAAGAATTCTTCCCTAGTAGTGAGCCTTCCCCCTCCAGCATTACCAGAGCCATTACATGAATCCTGAAGATTGTGTTATATCATTGAGCAGACATACTCTAGTATTTATTTCATACCTTCCATCAAGGATGGAAGAAAGAAAAAAAAGAGAAGAAAAAATGAGATAAAGGGCTGGGGATGTGGCTCAAGTGGTAGCGCGCTCGCCTGGCATGAGTGTGGCCTGGGTTCGATCCTCAGCACCACATACAAACATGTTGTGTCTGCCAAAAACTAAAAAATAAATATTAAAAAATTCTCTCTCTCTCCCTCTCTCTCTCTCTCTCTCTCTCTCTCTCTCTCTCTCTCTCTCTCTTTCTCAAAAAAAAGAGATAAAGAGAAAAATCAAAATAATCCTCCTCCCAGCAATTTTTCTGCTTTCTTAATAAGACAAAATTCTTAAAATAATTAAGTTAAATGTCTTCTTCCTCCTCTTCTCTCTTAACTTATCTCTTCAACCTACTCTATAGAACTGATACCATTCTATGACAGTGAATCTGCTCCTATGAAGGCTCCTAAAAAATTACTTGTTGTCAATACCAATGGAAATTTCTTTTCACTCACTTTAAGCCTCCTGTAGCATTTAAAATTGCTCCCTATTCCCTTTTTATTGAAAGATCTTTATTCTCTCCAATTAATGACTATGCTTCTCTTGGTTTTTATTACAGGTCACTGACTAATATTTTTAAACTCTTTTTCTGGGAACACTTTTTGGAGTGGGCCTCTAAATGCTGAAATACCTCAAGATTTAGTTTATACAATCTTCTATTTGATATTTATATTCAGATTTTAAAAAATATTGTGCAACTACATGGTTTAAATATACTATGAATAATCTTTTTAAATGTTTCCATATTTTATTGGTGCATTATAGTTGCACATAATGGTGGAATTGGTTGTTAAGTACATGCACACAATATAACAGTATAATTCTATCAAAAACATTCCCTTATGTTTCCCCACTTTATCCTTTGGTCCGTTTCTGCTATTCTACTGATCTCCGTTAGATTTTCTTGAGACCCTGTCACAATATTTTCTCTTCCTTTTTCCATCTAGCTTCCATATATGAGAAAAAACTTGTGACCCTTGACCTTCTAACTTTGGCTTATTTTTCTTAATATAATACTGTCAAGTTCCATCCATTTTCCTTCAAATAAGATAATTTCATTCTCCTTTATGACTGAATAAAACTCTACTATGTATATATACCACATTATTTTCTTTGTCCATTCATCTGCTGATGGACACTGAAGCTGGTTCCATTGTTTGGCTCTTTATAATTGTGATGCTATAAACATGGGTGTACGTGTATCTCCATTTTACTTTATACATACAATTTAATACCCACATCTCTGTGTCTAAGTCTGACCTGTCTTCTAAAGTTAAAAAAATATTTTCCTTTTATCTGTACAACAACTCCACTCAAGTGTGTAGTAGACTCTTCAACTTGATATGATTAAAATAGTCACTAATATTTCCATATAGTTGTTTGTTTCTTAAAATAAATGGCATTACCACTGAGGAGATGACTTAAGTCAAACTTCTGTGTGCCATCTTTTATTTCATTCCTCCTTTCACCTCCCCTATTGAATTGATTAACAAGCCTATTTGACGTTCATCCAAATGACAACAAAATCTCTCAATTTTTATCTATGTTCAAGCCATCAGTGTCTCTTGAACTCTTTCAGTGTCCTTTAATCAGACTTTGTTCTTCAATTTTGCTACTTCCCCTATAAAATTTTCATACTACAAGGCCCAAGATCACTTTGGAATCATAAATCAGATAATGCTTTTTCCTGGATAAAATATCCCAATAGATTTTTTTAATTAGAATAAATTTCACACTCAATTCAATACATTTATAATGCACAGGGATTTGTGACCAGTTGATGCCTATTTTCTTTGTATCATCTTATGTCTCAATCTTCCTTGCTGGCTCCTCTCCAGTCAGCATCACACTGGTCTTCAGTCAGGCCTTAGATCACCTCATGCTTGTTCTTTCCCAGGGCCACTGAGCTGGCTATGCCATCTGTTTTGGATGACCTCTCAGTTCCCCCCTCCCACAGCTAGCTCTATCTTATGAATCAGTTTTGGTTTAAATGGTATTTTGCTTAAAAGTAGCTGACCTGACCATCAATTGTAAGGAAGATATTTCCATCAACCTCCATAATTCAATACTATTTTCTATATTTCACTCACTAATATCTGATTTTCTTTTCTTTATTCTCTTCCTTTTTGATACAACATAAGCTCATTTAATTTGTAACTTAATATATTTGCTGTCTCTTCTTCACTGCTTTGGGATGTGCCATCCACATAATAGGTATTTGATATTTGTTGTAGGAAAGTGTGGAGAGAGGAAAGGAAAGAAACTTATCAGGAAAAAAGGGAAGAATATATATATCAGTCACTCAATTTTGTCTGCTGAATTTAGTTGCTCTAAATGGCTAAAGTAAGGTACACATCATTACAGACTTTGAAATGCACTCGATTCTGCAGGCATAAGTATTTTTTCCTCTAGAATTACCTTAAAGATTATCAAAGAGAAACTATCTCTGGCAATTAACATATTATTATATTAAATGTAAATGTTACTATGCTCATTGAATGCAATGATTGCAACACTGCATTTTAAATACTTTTTAAGCAAAAGTACCTACATTGAATGTGATTTCTTAAGTGTTTTGTCTCTGAGATCAGGCATGACAATAAAACTTTTCATTCTACTATTGTACTGCCTGACTAGCTAAGTTTACTTAACAAATATTTGCTTAATACTGAATGACCATAAACTCAATCATTTCCAAAATTTTTTAAATTTCTTTTTTGAGAAACACCATATATAGCTTTGATAATTTTTCTATCAAATTGATATATGAAATTTGTCTCCCAATAATAATAATCCAGTATAAAATAATTCAGTATGATACAATGAATCTCTGCCAGATGGTCATGCAGGTAATAACTGCAATGTCTTGACTCACACTCACATGCACACACACACATCTACACATACACATGAATAATATCATTAAGATTTAGTAGTTTTGAAGGAGGGTTAAAATCTAGAGAAAGGGACCAGCACTAACTTTTAGAAAGTCTGTTTTTTTTTTTTTTTTCAGAGAAGCACAGGACAACCAGAATAACCAAATGTGTTTGACAACCCTGATGTCTTTTGTTGTTAAGAATTAGAGGAGGGCTGGGGATGTGGCTCAAGCGGTAGCGCACTCGCCTGGCATGCGTGCAGCCCGGGTTCGATTCTCAGCACCACATACAAATAAAGATGTTGTGTCTGCCGATAACTAAAAAATAAATATTAAAATTCTCTCTCTCTCTCTCCCTTTCTCACTCTCTCTTTAAAAAAAAGAATTAGAGGAGATAACTAAGAGCAATTCTAGCACCCAGAAAGTAAGTAGGAATTCCTGGAAGAAGGAAGTTGGAGAACAATGGCCTAGAAGCATATTCTAGAACTCTTTCCTAGTACTAGAAGGAATCATGAGCCATATGTGAAGTTGTGGAGGCAGAAAAAAAGGCAGACTTTGCATTTCAAAGTCTGTAATGATGTGTACCTTACTTTAGCCATTTAGAGCAACTAAATTCAGCAGACAAAATTGAGTGACTGATCTATATTCTTCCCTTTTTGCCAGATAAGTTTCTTTCCTTTCCTCTCTCCACACATTAGAGTTGAGGTTAAGATAACTTAATTTCAAGTTGAATACCCACCTAATTCAAATAGAATTTTCAATGTACTCATCAAGTTAATTACCTTCTAAAGCAAAACATGAAAACACTCACATCTATCTAAATATTTCCATCTAATATTTTCTTAGCAGTATAGCATGTACAATGTCCAGCATGTAGTGCAAAATTACTCAGCTTATGAAAGGTAAAGAAACAAGCACCAGTAGCACATTTTAAGTGGAAAAAATTCACAGCCCTTAAATGATACTGATTAGAATTATTTAACAAGGACCTTATAGAAACTAGTACAGCAATGTCCAATAAACTATAAGACACATATGCTGGGACTGAATGAAAATGTAGAAAATGCAGGAATAAAAAGTTTGTAACTGTAAACTATATCTAAAATAAAAAATAAATTTGGCTTAATAGTAAATGTCTAACTTGCATGAATTTGAATCTGAAGTAGTAAGAAATATATAAAAAAGAACAAAGTTCAAAGAAAAAATGTAAAAGCATGTATACTCATATCTCCTGAAGGCAGAAATGAGAGAAAAGAAAAACAAAAGTAGTTGAAAACGTAATTTTTAAAACTGCTCAATTTGGGGAAAAATAATTTTCAGATATTTAAAGCTTACATTCAAGTTTAATAAATATGAAAAAAGCCATGATTAGGCATATTATAAAACTGATGGGAACTGAATAGAATACATTACATATAGTTAAATAACTATAATGAATGTAAACATTATCATCACTAGTGGGGACAGAGAACATGAAATGGAATATTAAAAGTGATTTAAGAAAAAATAATAAATCTTTCAATCTAAATTTTGTATCTAGCAAAAGTATCACTTCAGACAAAAGATTTTATCAAGGCATATTCAGATAAAAAGAGTTAGACTTGTGTAGTAGACTTGCACTATAGAAAGGCTATCAGAAGATTATTTAGCTGAAAGAGAAATAATATAGTAGGAAAACCAAAATTTCCAAGATGAATTGAAGCCTAGTTAACTGAGTACATACATATTAATATTTATATTTTTTAACCTAAATTTCAAAAACACATTTTAAAGTATACATATACACACATACACATGTATTAATCCATATAGAATAAAATCCAGAAGAATATGCTATATATCATTCATAACACATTATTACAATATTATAAAAACATACTATACATGCAAAGGAATACACACACACACACACACACACACACACACACACACATATATATATATATATATAGAGAGAGAGAGAGAGAGAGAGAGAAAGAGAGAGAGAGGTGAAGAGATAACTGAGTTTAATGCTTTAATATTTCAATTGAACTAGTGCAGTATTAAAGAATAATGTGACAAGTTAAAGATGCATGGTGTACTACTTAATGCAAAAATTACAAACAATTTATTGACAGCCTTATGTCAATAAATCCATACATAAATTTTAAAAAATTCTGAAAAAATATTTGGACATTTCAAAGGAAGTTAGGAAAAAAATATTGCTGATAAAAAAGTGAAACTAAACTAAGAAAAAAAAAAACCCACAGGGTTAACCAGAAACCAAGAAATAACAAAATTATATATGACATTCAATGAAAAAACAAAAAAAGACTGGAAAGGATATATTAATATAAGATAAACTTCAATGCAAATAATATTATCAGAGAAAAATAAGGGACACATCTTAATGTTAAATGGTCAAGGCATCAAGATGATATAATAATAAAAATGTATATGCAATGATATCAGTGTTTCAAAATATGTGAAGTAAACAAGGATAAAATTAATGAGTATACATGTAATTAACAGTTTTAAAATATTTTAATACTTTTATTTCAGGAATTAACAGAAAAAACAGACAAAAATAATTAGCAAACACAAATTATTTGATTAATATGGAACACCTTTGTCTAATTGTTGTTTGTAAAATTCTACACCCAAAATTGATATGTACACATTATTTTCAAGTATACCTAGTATGTTTATTAATATTAACCATGTGTCTCTGAGCTTGAAAAATATCCCTTTAAGACAATGAAAATTATCATAGAATATTAGAGCGAAAGAAAGATAACAATAAAACTTATTTGACAAGTTACAATATTCATAGGAAACAAAATTGAAAAGCTGATAGTAAACTGAATTAAAAGAAAGCTGAACACATAGAAATAAGGTTTTAATTCATCTGTGTCAATTACTGGGCTATATTTCTCCATATTGTACATCCAATACAGAAACAAACTAGTCAATAGAGAAGATGTGTTTCTTCTGATCGTTGACTTGCTGAGAACATATTATTTTATTCTATTCCACATAGTGTAGTTCCTATTTAAAGGATGTATTTTATCCATCTATGTTGCCATTCCTGTTTCCGTAGGTTTTTCTCTACATACATAACCATGGATTGGGGATTTATTGATCAATTTGACATAAATTCTAACATCTTTCAAAGAGTAGAACATAAAGGATAGCCACATAATCAGAACAGACAGACATTAATCATGTATATCTGCTATTTTCTCCTTCAGTTTCCTTTTCTTTTTGTGTGAACATCATAAATGAGGAACAAATATAAAACCTAATATGGAAGTGATAATTAAAAACACCTAATGATAATGCAATTAAGAAATATTTGTGAAATTTGTTTTTAATTATTTGTATGTTACTAAGAACATTGTGACATTGAGGAGGACTTGAAGCCTGGTGGCCACAAGCTGTAATACAGACTTCAGAATTCTGCTGATCAGGCATTTATAAGACTTTTGGAAAGTAAAGGTATAGTTGTCTATCATGTTTTTCCATCAACTCCATAGATGATAGCTAACTATTTATATTTGATTCAGATACATTAAACACACTCATCATATTAAATAAGTTGATGCTTCTTTTCTGATAAATAAAGGCATCAGTCAACTACTAGACTAATTTTTTTGGACTGGAGATAGATATTAAATATTAATAGAAAAACAGTAATAAACCATATAATTATTGACATATTTTGCCCTTAATTCCTTTTAAGGTTTTTTCCAAGCCATTACCCAAGGGGATATCCCAGAGTGTCTACTTGATTGCTTAAGGTATATATAATTATGGGCTTGTCTATAATTCGGAGATGAATTTGGTAGGATAAAATATAACCTGATTTTGATTTTATACTTCTCAAGAGACTGAAACAAAGGTAAAAAAAATATGTCACTTTTTTAATGCCTACAGTGGACTTGATGCAACCTGGTATTAAGCATCACATCTGAGTCCTGGCATGGATGTGAGCCACAACACTGTAATGACTGCCATTCGCTGCATTAAAATTCAACCCCAAAATTAGTGACTTCTAATAAGAGCCATTTTATTTAAACAAAATTCTATGGCTCAGCAATTTGATTGGGTTCCATTGACTGGTTCTTCGTTTGGTCACTTCACATTGCCATAGTTTATAAGACTTTTGAGGTTAAAGCTCAGAAACCATAGCACATTAATTTCATTGAATTTTATTTGCTTAAGCAAATCACAAAAGCATCCTACATGTTAAAAGTGAAAAAAAAATCCCATATCTTGCAGGGATACGTAGAAGAATCACATCAAAAAGATATGGGGGGAATTTTAAAGTCATTCTGGAAATTTTCTACAACAGAACTTCTCATTTTCAATAAATTTTGGCCTTCCAGTGATCTTCACAGGGAAACTTCATCCAAGTTCTCAAAGAAAACAGTAGGAGAGAACACTCCACAAAAAGGAAAACAAGACAAATGAAGTTAAAATCAAAAGTAAAATATTCAAAATTTTCCTGTCATATTCTTTGCACTATTCAAATTTAGCATTTATAAGAGATAAGTATATTTTATTAAATTCTATTCATTTGTATATTGTATATATACAGTGATAAAATGTGTTATAAGTTCAACTCCCTGGCTTAACAAAAAAGTTCACATTTCCCAGAGTCAACTTTGCACCTATAGTACATTTGCCCTATATTAAAACATATTTCCAAAAAAGACCTTTTGAAGTAATGGATTATTTTAACATCTTCATCCATTTTTTGGCTGGATTCTCTTCTCTCATTATACCATTTTTCTCTTGACCACTGGGTTCACTCCATATCAAACTTATCTCTGCACAACTCATGAAAAAACTTATTTAAAGGCTGATACACCTTCTGTGAAGAATTCACAAACTCTCAGTCAACAATTTTTTTTAAAAAATTAAATTCTTTGAAGCATAATTACTTATTGACCATGTTTAATAGCATAACTACATATTTTTATTCATCAAAAGATAATATTGCCAGTACTCTAGTCAGATCACCTTGGATCCCTTTCATAATTTCTGCTTGATCTTTTTTCTAATGGCCTGTATCACCCAGGTTCCCCCCGCCCCCCCCACCCCTTGAGAAATTTATGAAGAAAATAAGGCACACACAGAATGGGAAGTGCCTGGTAGTTTCCCACTTTAGTAACCAAAAGGAATAAAAGTTCAGGTGCTTTACCTGTATGAGCCACAGCTATGAAGTATACCTTATCGGTCCAGTCCCCCTGTGGATTACACTAAAGCTACCCATGATTCTTTGCCTAAACCTCTTGCTTTGTTTTTTTTCCTTTTCTGCATGATGTCCCATACTCTCCAATTTCTCCTGGGAACACATTCTCTAATACATTACATTGCACACAAATGATTATCTCAGGTTTCTGAGTAATCTCTCCTAAGACAATGAACCAAAGATTACATACTTTTCTGAACTTAAAACATTGACTGTCCTCAGCCTCATTATCTGTCACTTTATCAGCTGTATTAGCCAAAGAATACCTAGTGTTACATACTTTCTGTTCTGCTGTATTAAGAGAAATTTTATGATCAGGGAAAGCTTGCACAGCAAAATGTAAGCCTTCTTTTTTATTATCATGTTAAAGAAACTTTGCTTAATACTAAAAAATTCTCTAGAGTACTCCCAATATAGTATATATATATATATATATATATATATATATATATATATATATATATATATGCTGTAACATATATAACAACAATTAAATTTTGTGTTGTATTAAATGATCAAGGTAAGCATCAGACTTATTTCGAAAACACAAAACAATACTTTTGTATAAAATACTTAATTCAAGTGTAGAATTTCCATACCTATGTCTTCTTAAGATTCTTAATAGAAAATGTAATCAAAGTTCTTCAAAATCCAATACAAGATTTTCCTCTCATCTGTTTATTCCATAAATATTTTAGTGCTTATTATGTGCTAGGCATAGTTGGGGGTTCTCTAAAACAGACTGTATGGATGCTTAGATAATTCAGTAATGGCAACCTAGAACTTCTGAATTTGCATAGACTTGCACACATGATTCAATTCTTGGCTAATGGATGTTTCTAGTTCACTATTAATTCCATTGGTTTTTTGCCAAGTCATTAATGTAAAGTAATGGACAAGTGTCTAGTCAATGCTGAGTATCATGAAGGCTTTACAAGATTTTGGAAGAAAATAGAAACCAAACCTTTGTACTAAAAGAAGTTATTAGTTTAACTGACACATTAATAATACATAAAATAATCATAAACAATCCAAATGATGACTCTTTGAATTAATTATTGATGATATCGGTGAAATTCAGAGTAGAAAATATGAAGTGAGGGTCAAATTAAGGAAAACTTTATTGAGAAAAAGGAAAAAGTTGTGAACTGGATGTCTCAAATATTTTACTTTACTCTCTAAAAGGACCCACAGAATTCAAAAAAAAGTTGTTGTAGGTACAGATAAAAAGATCAGTGAAAGAAAAATCAAAAGTCTAAAGTCCAGGAAAACCAACTCATGCCTTAATGTCTGGTTAATTTTACTGAGATTCAGTGACACAGGTATGTGGCTCCCACATCTAATTTTAGCCGCACAGACTCCAGTCCCCTCCTATCCAGAGAGAAGACAAACTTTTATTAAAATCACATTGTCAGAATAAATTTACATTGTCACACTGGTCTGCCTGGCTCAAAGCCTCAGGCACACAGAATCAATCTTCTCAGGCAGAATATTCTGCAGACTTAGAAGGCCTCTTTTCAGAGATGGCCAATGATCACTCCTGAAATAAGATAGTCCCTAATTTGGAATGTCCAAGAGTTGAGCAACCCAGACCAACTGGATTAACTTTTCCTGCCTAAGAAGCTTAGATGGAAAATCTTGCAAAAAAGTTATGACAGTGTAAAGTCAGCTTTAAAACATTTAGTTTGACATATAAGTTACTCTATGTCCACTATCAAGTCCACATCCAACAGTTCTCTCAATGTTCTTAAAAAAAGTATTAATGTTACAAAGCTATGAGGGCACATGGTATGTGGGTATAGTGGATTGGGAAGTGGAGAAACCAGTCGATGTTTGTATTTGGATATAATAGAACATATTAGTGAATTTCTGTGTTTCCTTATATCACTCCTATCCCGTCTGCTGTAGCTCATCAAACTTGTTTTGCACACTGAGTGCTTTTTGAAGGGTGGGTTACGTGTGTTAGCAATTTGATATGTTGTAAGTGGTAAACATGATATGTTGTAAGTGTGGAGTACATAAAAACAATCTCATTTGTCTTTAAATGTGTCACTCTCAGCTAAATCATTTGTTCTTATTTTCTGTTCTTTAGAAATATATCCTACCAGAAATGCTATTTAACAGAGAAAAGATGGTTAATTCTGTAGAGAGAAGTCGAGTAACAAGATGTCAGTGCCAGGAACCGGTGTGTGCCTTAGAACTTCCAAAATTAGAAATGGATTCGGTATGTATTAAACATTTTCAGAAGAAAACATTAAATTCACAGTTTCAATGGTCATATGTAGGCTATTAATACAATCAATAAACAAAATGAAATTTTTTTTCAGCACCTAGTAGGTGTTTATTATTATTTGATAACCAAAAAATAAATGTCAATGTAGGTTGGCATTTTTTTGTGTGTGTTTTGCTATATTTTAAGGTTTGCATATTTTCTTTTGTGTTCAGTGGCAGCAGCGAGCTGGGATTAAATGGAGGGCTGCACTGTGCCTACAAGTAGGGTAAAATATACAATACAGGATATAATGCATGCTGGATATAATGAATGCTCAACTGGGTTTCTTCAGATGCTTTATGAATTAATGGCTTTACTTCACAACCATAGAGCTCTGCTTTGATCCCTACCTGAAGAATGGAGGGAAGGGAATTAGCCACATTATAAAAACGAATACAGCTCCCAGGGTTGGATAATAATTACACATGTTATCTAAGAAAATATAAAATGTCATACAACTGCAAGAAATTTTATTTATTAAGTTTATTTTATTGTATGTTCTCTTATACATATGTAATGATACATATCACTATGTAGTAGATATATGCTTCAATCGTATTTGGAACCACAGGTACATGAGAATTGGTTTCTATGGCTTTATTTGTATCTAAAAGCCAAAATATGATAATAATACCCCTGATGAATATTGACTTAAAATAATACTTGTCATCAAATAGCTACAAATTTCAATAGATCAACATCCCTATTGCATCATGACTGTAATTAAATTAGGTTTTCCTAATTCAACACAAATATATGACTTGGTGACTTATGTTATGCTTTACTTTCATTGGGTGATTATTTTATTATTTCTACAAATTCAAATATTACCTAATATTCAAAATGCAATTGTAGACCTATCATTTTCATAATACCCAACTTGATTGTAATAATTGTCATGGATAGTTCTTTAAAGTGATTTTTCCTGAAGGTTAGGATTTACATCGATCTTTCCTGTGAGATGTTAGCCTATGTGTGCACCACTGAAACACAATAAAAATTATTTGTAATATAACAAAATCTACACTAGTATCTTTTTTGTTTAAGAGATCTAGGCTAACTGCAGGCAGAACAGAAAAAATTACATTAGAGCAAGCATTTAGTAAATCCAGATAGGTTACTAAACTTTAGGAAACAATAAATGCTGTCCACTAGTAACAAGTTGCATAAAATTGTTTTTCACAATAATTTCACTGTTATTGATTCTTATGAATTTTACCATAATTACAATAATTAATGTGTTAAACAATATTATCCTATCCAAAGTCCTGCCCTTTATCCCACCCCAAATCAGTACAAGCATACCTTGTTTTTTGTGCCTCACCTTGTTGCACTTCACAGATGACAGGTTTGTGGCAACCTTGTGCTGAGCAAGTCCATTCACATTATTTTTTCTAATAGCATGTGCTTACTTTGTGTCTCGTCACACTTTGGAATTCTCACAGTATTTCAAACTTTCTCACCACTATTATATCTGTTACAGTAATCTTTATGAACAGTTTTCCTTGATGACACCTATTATAATTGTTCTGGGAACTACAAGCCACATCCATATATACTTGCAAACAGTAAATATTATATGTGTTCTTTCTGTTTTACCTACTGACTGGCCATTTCTTCATTTCCACCTCGTCTCAGGACTTCATATTCCCTGACGCAGAAGAATGTTGAAATTAGGAAAAAAAATAATAACCTTATACTGACCTCCATGTGTTCAAGTGAAATGAAGAATCATGTGTATCTACCCTTAAATTTAAAAAAAAAATAGAAATGATTGAGTTTAAAGAGAGGGTATGTTGTCATTGAGATAGGCCTGAAACTGGGACTCATGTGTGTACCAGTTAGGCAAATTGTGAAAGCAATGGAAAAGTTCCTGAAGGAAATCAAAAGGGCTATTTCAGTAAATACACGAGTGATAAGAAAGTGAAACACAATCATTGCTGATGCAGGAAGGCTTAATGGTCTGGATAGAAGGTCAAACCAGTCAGAACATTCACTCTAAGCCAAGGCCTAATCCAGAAGAGACCCTAGTTCTCTTCAATTTATGAAGGCTGAGGGAGTTGAGGAAGCCAAGGAATACAAGTTCAAAGCTAGTAGAGGTTGGGTCTTGAGGCTTAAGAGAAAAGCTGTTTCTGTAATTTAAAAGTGCAGGTGAAGAAGAAAGTACTGATATAGAAGCTGCAACAGTTTATGGGGAGATCTAGCTAAGATCACAAAGAAAGGTGGCTGCACTGAGCAACAGATTGTCACTGTAGACAGAACTGTCTCACATTGGAAGAAGACAACATCCAAATCTTCCATAGATAAACAGGAAGCGTCAATGCCTGGCTTTATTTTCAAAGATCAGAATGGTTCTTTTATTAGAGAGTAATGTGATAGAGACTTTAGGTTGAAGTCAGTGCTCATTTACCATTCTGCATATCCTAGGGCCCTTAAGAATTATACTGTCTCCTCTGCCTGTGCTCTATAAATGCAACAATGATATTTACAAAGTGGTTTATTAAATATTTTGAGTTCACTATTGAGACACACTTCTTAGGGAAAAAAGTCTTTAAAAATTATTGCCAATGCCTATAGTCTTCCAAAATCTGTGATGAAAATGTATAAAAAGATAAATGTTATTTCCATATCCATGAACACAAAATCTGTTCTGTAGACCATAGCCTAAAGAATTATTCACTATTTGGTAAGTCCATAGCTGTTATATATTATGATATCTCTGATGGACGCAGGCAAAGTTAACTGAAAACCTTTAGAAATTATTCATCATTAAGAATTTTTTTGTGGGCTGGGGATGTGGCTCAAGCGGTAGCGCGCTTGCCTGGCATGCGTGCGGCCCGGGTTAAATCCTCAGCACCACATACAAACAAAGATGTTGTGTCCGCCGAGAACTAAAAAATAAATATTAAAATTCTCTCTCTCTCTCTCTCTCTCTCTCTCTCTCTCTCTCTCTCTCACTCTCTCTTTAAAAAAAAAAGAATTTTTTTGTTGTTGTTTCATGGGAATAGGTCACAAAGTCAACATTGTTTGGAGTGTGGAAAAAGTTGATTCCAAAGCCCACATGGATGACTTTAAGGGGGTCAAGACTTCAATGGAGAGAGAAACTGAGATGTGGTGAAAATAGCCACAGAATTATAATTAGAAGAGGAACCTGAAGAGGGAATTAAATTCATGTAATCTCATGATAAAACTAATAGATAAGAAATTGCTACTTATGCAAAAGGAAAGAAAATGATTTCTTGATATGAAATCTACTCCTGGTGAAGATGCTGTGAACATTGTTGAAATGACAATCAAGGATTTAGAATATTGCATAAACATGTTTGATAAAGCAGTGACATGATTTGAGAAAATTGATTGCAGTTTTCAAAGAAGTTCTGTAAGGCATAAATGCTATCAAACAGATTGAATGTCACTGAGAAATATTTCATGTAAAAGAAGAGTTTATTGATTTGGCAAACTTCATTGTTATTTTATGTCATTACTATGGCCAGGCCAATGACCCTCCACCTCCTCTCTGATCATTCAGCAGACATTAACCAGGAAAGACCCTCCACCAGCAAAAAGATTATAACTCATTGAAGGCTAAGATAAGCAAAAGCAATTGCAGTAATAAATCAACTACAATAAATGTAGTAACTAATCGACTACAATAAGGTGTAAACATGACTTTTATATATACAGGAAAACAAAAAACTTCTGTGACTGGCTTTATTGGGGGACTAGTTGTATAGAGATTGCCTGGAACTAAACCTGCAGTATCTCTGAGGTATGCCTGTATCAGAGGGATTTAGTTCTTTACCTAAGGTTATGTAGAAGATTAAATGAGGTGTCAGGACAAAATTCCAGCTTTACTTAGCCAAGTTCTCTACTTTCCTCTCACAATGCATATGTAAATTCTAGTTTCTAATGCTACCCTTGTAAATAAACTCTACTCATACATTTATGTTTCAATTCACACTCTTTTTTTAATTTTTGAAAATTTGTTCTTTTTAGTTGTACACAACAGTAAAACGTATTTTGACATATTATACATACTTGCAGTATAACTTCCTATTCTCGTGATTGTATATGATGTGGAGTTATACTGGTTATGTATTCATATAAGAACACAGAAATTACCAGTAGAATGTCCAATTCATTCTACTGTCTTTCCCATTGCCACTGTCCCTTCCTTCTCCTGATATAGATTCTGGATAATATCTTTCTGAAAACACAGCACAATAATAATGGCAACAATAACATACAATTGTAAGTATCCAGTGTTTTAACAGTAGTGATGTGTTATCCACAATTTCACTCCAACTCCAAAGTAGACTTACCAATTAAATATCACAGATAACTTTCCTTTTCTCTCCCCTCCCTTCTTCAATGTCTTTTATTTTTATTATGGTTCTAGATCAGATTATGAAGGCAAAGTGGATGAAGGAACCCATTAAGTCATGCTGGCAAATTTTCAATATAAAAGTGTTAAGTAAACAGCCTCACCAAAAGGAACATTTAGAATGTGCATACATATTTTGTCAGCTTAGACTATATCTGCAAATTCTAACACAACTGTATATTTTTGTTTGTTTCTTTGTTTTATTTAATTGATTCATTTATTTATTTTGAGATAGAGTCTTACTATGTTGCTGAGACTGGCCTCAAACTTGCAATCCCTATGCCTCAGTCTCCTGAGTAGCTACGACTTAAAGTTTTCACCACCACACCAGGTAACTAACATTATTGTTAAAAGTTATTAATTAATTTAGTCATCTGACTACTTCTTTGCAACCTCAATCCAGACATCAAGTTTTTGTCATTAAATTCCATTGGGAAATATCTAAATATTATTTTGATATACCCTAAGTCTTTCTTTTTTGTACTTTCTTTAATCCCAACAATTATTTAGTATGTATCTGCCCTTAAGTAATTGGGTTACAAAGATGGTATATAAGGTACTGTTTTCAGGAAGTTTACAGCATGATAAGGGAACACAAGTATTTTAACAAATATGTGTGATAAGTTGTTGCTAATATTTAATAGAAATTATTTTGATCTGAATGTGTCCTCCAACACAATATTAGGAGGCAGGGCTTTGGGGAAGTAATTAGATAATGAGGGCAGAACCTGCATAAATAGAATTAGTGCCTTTACAAAAGAGGCCTAGGAAACTGGTTTCTTCCTTCTACCTTTACAATGTAAGGACTCTACCAATCATCCTCCATGAAGCAGAGAGGGAGCCCATACCACAGACTAAATATGCTGGTAACTTAATTTTGGAATTCCCAGTATTTATAAATTACCCATTCTAAGGTGTTTCATTATAGCAGCCTGAACAGACAAAGACAAACATTTATATTGGAATCAGTGCCACACACAGCAGCCGTCATTTGTGTCTGGGCATACTAAGTAAACTCATCCAGTCCCAGTAGTTTAACTGAGATCTGTACCTGGAAAGGAGTCCAATAGGACACAGCATCTATTTCTACAGGTATGAACAGGGAGAAATCCAGAAGGTGAAAGCACAGTTTTTATCTACTTAAACTCACCTTTGAAAAATGCCATTGAGAGAGTTTTGACAAAGTTAGATTGTTGATGTTGTAGGGTGTCTCATCTTACATATACATTCTAATGAGTTTAGACAATTGCCATGTTCTTATCACTTACCTTTTCATTTAGGATTGATGGACACATTTGTTATCACAAAATATTACAATATTACTGAAAAGTAAGGGAGGTTTAAGGGCCTGACTTATTCAAGTGGGTTATCTTAAGGGTGAATTCATTTCACAATTCTGCTTCTTCAATTTGCTTATCTAGCTAAAAAGTTATTTGTAGGTATATTAAAAAGTTTAATCTGGAGTGAATCAAATATTTTCTTCTAGATAAACTTTCCATAGTGAGGCCGATTTGGGGGAGTGCATTCATTGGTAAATCATATGTATAGCCATAGCCTGGGTCTGGAAAACAAGGTGACAGATACTTCTTAGAAGGATTAAACACCCCTTTACTGGGTGCAAAGTAACTAACTTCAGGGGTAATTGGCAGCAAAGTATTAGGGAAGAAAGATACATAGACAATGGGCATGACAAAGCCTGGCAGTAGAAAGTAGAAAGTCCTTCCCCAGGCCAATTCTGCAAAGTTAAGGAAAACTGGTACGTTCTGAATCAGAAAATTAATCTGTCCCGGCCGGCAGGACACATCAACGTGGGCGGTGAACCTAGGTGGGGAGGAATGAAGGGACAAGAGACACGAGAGATGACAGCAAGCCAGGAGTTCTGATCAAGCTGCAAACATTTATTGTTCACACAGGGGTATTTATATGCTGGGGATGGGGAAGCTCTCTTATCGGCAGTTGTTGGATGTCTTCACAAAGTGAGATAACCTCAGGATGTTTCAGGAAGACAGATGGCCGCAGGATGTCTCAGGGAGATAGATGGCTGCAGGATATCTCCCAGGGGCTGTTTCTTGTAAGTGTCAGGCTATTCTTTGAAGGAGAACTTCCTTCTAGCCCCTGACATTAATCTAGTAAGATTCCTACTTTGGGGCAAGACCCAGGGAACCTGAGGCTGGGGAAAAGAATTACTATGTATTTGTTCTGATGGCACCTGATGTAGTCTGAGCAATGATTTCAGGAAGCAGATATTATGTCTTATCATATAGATGAAGAAACTGAGTCTCAATGAAGCTAGAGAAACAGAACAGTTACTGGGATGCAGCAAATGTGACAATGCCGAGACACTAAACTCCAGACCAAAGCTTCCAAAATATTATGACAAAACTAACCAGGTCTGTGGCCCACACGTGTGTGTGTGTGTGTGTGTGTGTGTGTGTGTGTGTCTGTGTCTGTTTCAAAGTAGAATGGAGAGTGAGAAGAGGGAATGAGGATGGTCAGGTTATTACATTACCCTTTAATATTTTAAAACATGGTGGCATTTATGACAATCATATTGTGATCCATCTACTAAAACATAAAAACTTGGAGGCCTAATCTCTCCAGGTTAGGATGGAATTCTGTCCCTGGAATATCAAGTAAAACAGCCTTGAATGCAAAGGTTGCCTTTGACTGAGGACAGTCTGGGAAACAATTTTCCACTGCGTGTTAGCGTATCTGCAATCAAAGTCTGTGTGTATCTGTGATTTATTTAATCCCTTCACTTCTTTGCTGTTTCCGTCATTGTGTCCCTACTTCCCTTGTCTCCACACCATCCCCCAAAACACTTTTGTCTTGCTTATGGAGATGGGAACCAAAGGGAAATTGATGCAGTGGTAGATTTAATATGACATTTGAAAAGTGACTTTTTGATTTTCAATTAACCTTGCACAAAGAGGAAATATTGAAATTCACCCCTTTGTTCTTGGCTAGATCTGCAGACAGCCTGGTTGGTACCAAAAGCTGAACAGAGCTTGGGGTGGGGTGGTGAGGAAGAAAATGGCTAAGGCAGGAAGAGAGAATCTGGCACTGACCAAAGCATGTGCACAAAATGAGAGAAGACTAGCCTGTAGTAATTACTCTCAGAAGGGGGAAACAGGTAGGAGAGAAATGCTCTTGTCATTTGTTTGACTTAACTGTGTGCTTTTATGAGCCATCTGGCTAGAAGGATTAAAGTTACTTTTAATAACACTTCCTTTCTTTTTTTTTTAAGAGAGAGAGAGAGAGAGAGAGAATTTTAATATTTATTTTTTAGTTTTCTGCGGACACAACATCTTTATTTGTACATGGTGCTGAGGATCGAACCCGGGCCACAGGCATGCCAGGCAAGCGCGCTACCGCTTGAGCCACATCCCTAGCTCAACACTTCGTTTCAAAAAATATTCGGTTTGAAGTTTCCCAGTAGGGCCTCCCAGTCAACAGCAGAGTCTGTTCCCCAACCCAGGTCGCTCTCCTCCTTTCCCATGTAACCAACCCTCTCCCCGTCCCTTCTTTGAAAGCCCCATTGTTCTGTTTGTAGAAGTTGATGCTTACACCATAATATAAAACAGTAAAGTTAACTCCATAGCCTCCTCTTTCCAAATTTTAATAAAATCTTTACCAAAGCCAATATCCCCACACCAAAAACCCATTTCAAAAGAAATTCTTGAAAATCATATATGGAGAATGAAGTTACTTGATGTTTTGGACCTCATTAAGCAATGTTTGAACACTAGCATGGTAACAGCAACAAGGTTCCATAACACACACATTGCATGTTACTAGGAGAAACTCTGCTTTCTCTGATGGAGCCTTTCAATTGGCTTCCTCTCTCCTTTGTGTCTCTGTTCTTGTAGCGTTTCTGCTTGACGCTCCCTAGCTGTTTCCTCTGGCTCTGGCTCCTTCTTTCTTCTCACTGTTTTCGTCTGTGACTCATCTTGCTCTGCCGCTTCCCCTGGCGTTGTCAGGGTCCTGCGCAGCAGACCCAGGACATGGGGTTTGGACTGAGTGGACAGCGAGCTGCACATGCAGAGCTGCCGGGACCAAGGCAAGAGGACTGCAGCGCACCCCGCCTGAGGCAGGAGACATCCATCACCTGCTCCTACACGTGGGAAGAAGCTTCATCTCATCCCTAGATGGCAGCAGGATTCTGAAGCTGGCACAGCCCTTGGCAGGCTTTTCTGGTCTATTTTCCTGAACAGATTGCCAGGGGATAAGGTGGCTAAACATCCCAGCGCCTCCCTGGAGTGCAGGTCAAACAGAAGAGCAAGCCAGACAGACGCAGCTGGCAGGGCCTCGGAGGTCAGATCCTGCAGCTCCGGACATCACATCCTCTCTTCGCACACACAGATGTGCAATGTGAAAGGAAAAAAAGAAAAAGAAAATAAAATAAATAAAGAAAAGGAAAGAAAGAGAAAGAAAGGAAGGAAGAGAAGTTCAGTCTCTTGGAGACTGTGTCATGGTAAATACCAGTGATTCTGGACACTGACAGAAGTCTCTGAGGCACGAGTGCACAAAGTTGTACACGCACACATGCACACAAACACGCAGACACATCCTGACAGAGGATGGAGACAGAGGAGCTACGGGGCTACAGGAAGATAGCAGGGTCTGAAGATGAGACTTTATTTGCAGTATCACAGCCATGCTGCTGTACATGTTGGAGGAAGGTTTTTGTCCCCAGAGCCTCAGTTATCTCATCTGTAAAATTGGGGTTATTAAAGCTTTCAGTTCTGTGTACATACAATGGATTATTAAAATGATCAATTGGAACAAAGAAGGGGAAAAATCACTTTGGCAGGAATAGTCCCACCAGTGCAGCATTTGGCCCAGCAAAGGAATTTTCCTTCAAAGGAAGCATCCGAATGTTGTTTCAATGTTTATTTTGATCAGGAACAAATGAATTCTTTGAAAACAAAGGTTGAGGTTGTTTCAAAACTTAAAAGCTGGGATCTTTATCTCTAAGTCACTTATTTTATTTACACCCAGGCCCCATCCCAGATTTTGTCCTCATTTGCAAAACCTATGCATCAGAATTTTTATCAACAGAAACTACCTGAACCACTCAACTTCTGTATCTCCAAGGACCCCAGGATTACACAGGAAAATCAGAAACTGGTCTTTTTGGTTTATGCTATATTGGTAAAAGTTACTGTTAACCTGGCATCTGACATAATGTGTGCATTATGGAAATTTCCCACAAAGGCTTACTCAGAGGGGAAAAAAATCCAATTATCTCATCTTTTACTACACTTGTCTGTCTCCTTCCTGTTTTGTGACTTCTATCCCCTTCTTGCACCACTGCAATGTTCCTAACAAAAGGGCCGGGGGACAGATGTCTACATCTCTTTGTCTTATCTGGGGTTATGTTTCCTTCATTCTCTTCTGATCTAAAATTTCAGCAAACATACCACAGATAGAAAGCCCTCCTTCAAAACCTCAACCCCAGGAATCATATAATACTTGCAAAATGTAAGTAACCTTGATTATTTACACTAAAGGGAGTAGAGTGTTTTGCAATCTATCACTTTATTTACTTCGGGTTTTACAGAACTTAAATCTCTTCCAAAGTGATACAGTGTGGGAGACACTAAGATGTTAAATAAAAGTCTGGTCAGTGACAATTATTCTTCCTTTAAAAGATTATGCCAGATCATGGAGCATGAAAAAAAGTGAAAAAATTTCTATCATTTGAGTTCTTCCTGTAATATTTGAGTATTTAGACCTATAACTTGACCCCTATAACATTAGCCCCAGCAATATTATCATATTAGTCATTCCAGAAATCTCATATTGTAATATTGACTTGCCAAATAATCTCATCCTTACACCTTTCTAATAGTCTCTCTATGACAAATTTTTCAACATCATGAAGTCCTACACTTCAATGATCACCCACACTATTCTGAAAATCAGCTCCCCATTGGTCCCTGCCCAGCTGTTCCTCCAAACCTTGCCATCCTGAACTTCAGGGTGCATCGCCTGAATTAGTCTTACTAAGACCTTCTATTCCTTGTATCTTCTTTTCTGGAATAAGTATATGCCTCACTGGGAACTTCATGTAGAAAGCCTAGAAAAAAATATCAAAACACTAATCTTCATTCATTCCACCAAGAACCAGGGAATAGGACAATGTTGATGGCACTCACCTAGCATTCCTATGGTTCTCATGGAATTCCTTACAAGCAGTCTTAGATGGACAGTTTGTTCTATCATCTATTCATTTACTTCTGATTCTTTGTTTTCTTATTTTTTAGGTCCTAGGGATTGAACTCAGGGACATTATTTTTTATTTTTTTTGTTTGAGACGGGGTCTGTCTAAGTTGCTTAGAGTCTTGATACATTTCTTAGGGTGTCTCTAAGTGGCTGAGGGTGGCTTTGAACCTGCAATACTTCGACCTCAGCCTCCAAAGCTACTGGAATTGCAAGCGTTTGACACCGTACCTGCTTCCTATTTTCTTTTCTTATCATTAGATACTTTGGTTATTTTACACTAATTATTTTATTCTGAGTATCTTTACTGAGGGTACCAAAACTTTGTCATTTTTCTCAACTTTCTCACCACCAAATATATACCATTCTGCAGAGCAGATGAGCCTCTCCACTGCTTCAAGATGAATGGAATTCATTAGAAAAAGTAGACCTGAAGCCCTGCACCTCACATAAATGTTTATCTACCTGAGCTCCCTTCTTCACTTTCTTTCTTGTAGTCTCAAGGGACAGAGGCCCTTTTTCTAATGCATGGTACCCCATCCAGGAATTCTCTTCATCATAACCGTGCTCTTCTCCTCTAGGATGGAGAAATCTCTCTTCATCCTCCTTTTTTTTTTCTTACATAATTCATCTGTCAGGCTCTCTACAAGCTCAGTGTTACTGAACTACTTGTATGTCAACACACACACACACACACACACACACACACACACACACACATTACACACTCCAATGCTCTACCACACTTCTTCTGTACCTTTGTTCATGCATGTCTTTGTGATGTAGAATGACTTTCTTATACTTATTTTTCCGCCTGATGTTTTCTCATCCTCCAAATCTCAGGCTCAAGGACTGTGTCCTGTAGAGTACACTTTCACTCACATGCAAAATAAGGTATTTTGTTTGCCTTGCAGGGAATACATAGCTTTACTATATCAGGTCACAATCTTTTTTTTTCTCATTTGTGTGTGCAATTTCTGTTTAACACACTACACTATGAATTCCTCAAGCACAAAATCTGTGTCTTAGTCATCTTTATATTTTTTATTTGTTTTAATTAGTTACACATGATAGTACAATGATCTTGACATATCATACATTTGAATCCGATGGAATATTTAAAATAAAATGCAGACCCAGAAACATAGTATTAAAGTTTGCTTCATTTATCCTATGATTATTGCCTTCAAATAAAATTGTTTTCTCACATCACCCCTGCAGAATGGAGAGTTATCTAAAGGGTGTTCTTGTCACCTGAACCTTCTCCTCATTTTGCCTATTTTAGCACTACTGAGTACTAGTTCTAAGGCTACCCAGCCAAAGTGGTCAGTGTTCTCATAGAACACTGGACTAGTATAAAAGGCTCTGTTCTTGTGAAACACTCACAATGTGGTCAAGAAGGTTTTTCAATTTGAAATGGATATCATAGAGTGAAGGAACAAGATGGCAGCAGAAGCAAAAATTATAAGGTAAAGAGACAACTAGAGCCCTAAAGGCAGAAAATTATCATACTCCCCTCAGTGATCTGAGTCTGAAAAGCAAAGTAATGAAGATGTTCTTGATTGTATTAAACTGATAATTAAACTAAGGTTTTACAGAAAGTGTCAGAATGCAGACTGGATCCCAGGTCTCCGTGTTAAAAGCAGAGCTCTTATGAGCCCACTTTATCTGCTTTGTTCCTCTTTTTGTATAATCTGATGAGCATTATGAAGATAAGTGCCAAATAGCCAAGTCTTACCTAGTATGAATGAAAGGAAGGAAAATACAAAGGAAAAGGAAGGAAGAAAAGAAAGGGTGAAACTTTGAAATAGAGGGCAAGATGGTGAGCTTAGCAGCTGGTTTATTAGTCAATGAACTATACATGATAGAAAGTAGCTTCTTGCTAAAGAGTCATCTATAGAGCATTTAAATCAATGGTCACATTTGATTGATGTTTACTCCAAGCTAGTCATATATCCTCGTCCTTTTCCTCCTCATCATCATGTGCACTTACCAGGTAACATTGAATGGGCTTTACATATTTTGGTCCCAATAACCTCATGTGGTAGTTACTATAATAATCCAAACTCACTAGATGAGAAAAAAAAAAGGAGACACAAAAATTAAATAAATTGACTAATTTACCCAGCTAAGAATTGGAAGCCTACTGGATATACATTTATTCACATGCATTATTTCATCTAATTATCATAGCAATTTTAAAAAGGAGTAATATAATTATATTTTATAGTATACTAATCATCATTTTATAAATAAGGAATCTGAGGGATAAGTAGAATAACATTTTGCACTCCTACTTGGGAAGAGCCTATTTTGTCTAATTTAAAAATCCACATCTGATCTTAATAACATTATGCCTCTGTCTTTCAAGCTGAATATTGAGGAATAAGTAGAACGTTATCATGATTCAGTAAATTATCTCTTTTTAGGATTACTTTTGTACCTGTGTAAATAACATTCTAAATCTTGAGAAAAATGTTTTTTCAGAAAATAAGAAGAAAACGAAGAGGAAGAGGAGGAGGAGGAGGAGAAGGAGGAGGAGGAGGAGGAAGGAGGAAAGAATAAACTCGCACTCCCAGTCTGGTATGGGTCTTTAGTTTGACTTCAAAGAGAGGAATTTGCCTCTGGTGCCCCTGCTATTCCTTTGGTTGTACCTTCTCTTCCCTTCTTCTAAACTTGTAGAAATAATCTTTCCAGGCTTGATGTTTTTCTTACACAATAAATCTATGACTCCTTTAGTCTTTTTTTTTATTTATTTATTTATTTATTTATTTATTTATTTATTTATTTATTTATTTATTTCTGCAGCAGGATACTTCCTAAGCCTAGAGTTCAAGGGTGACTCCTTCAAAAGTCCATGCACCCTGGACCTCCATATAGCAGATAGGGACAGAGAGCACCAAAAAGCCAACTATCTTAGTCTATTTTGTGTCACTAATAACACAATACCACAGGCTAGGAAATTGTAAAGGAAGCTCATAGTTCTGGCCCAAGGTCAAGGACTTCATCTATTGATTTTTTCCTGGCTAACCTGGCCCCAAGGTGGTTCAAGGAATCATGTGGTATGTAACAAGAGATTGTGTGTTTATGATGTTCTCTCTTTTTCTTAAAATGACACCAGGATTCAATCACAAGGGCTCCACCCTGATGACTTAGTCTAATTCTGAACACCCTGCAAGAGTCCCACTTCTAAACACTGTAGATGGATTGTTTTAATCCTCATAACATTTCACAATGGGCGTAAATTTCAATATGAGTTTTCATAGAGGAAAAACCATATCAAAGCCTAGCACACATCTGGAGTGGTCAGAAAAGAATACTTGGAATGTTCCTTTTTAGTACTGCACATATACAGTATAGTCATTGATTGTTCTTAGAGAATGCTTTTGAGCAATAGCTTCTGATTTGTTGGGGAGTTTAGCAAATCTGCCTTTCCGTTGGCAGGGATGGGGAGATGAATTGATTTTCACAATGAACCAGTGACTTCTGCAAATTTAGATAAGACTGTTCCTCTCCTCCGGTGACAGAGAAAAGTACATTGTCTTCCAAAATAAAATTACTTGCAAGAAAGAGAAGCTGGGCTTAGAGTTCTAGCCCCAGTTAAGTGGTTAAGATTTTTAGGAATTCCTGATTTTCCCATTGGGACTCTATGTTGGAACATTAAATAATATAGTTAGAAGGAAGGAAGGGAACAAGATAGAAAGGAAAGGAATAAAGGAAAGGTAAAAAGGAGGGAGAGAGATAGAATGAGTAGCCCAATGCAATGTAATTCTACTAACTGGACAGGATCTGGGCTACAAGATCACCCTGAAGGATTTCACTGAATTGAGGGGTCCTTTTCTACAGATTGATTCCTTGAGGCTAAAACAAACAAAACCATGAAAAGAGTTCTAATACATTTTTCTTGGCCATTTTGAAAGGAACTGAAATATTTGGGTGGATAAATCTCCATGCCCTTAAGAAATTACTGAATAAAATTATTTACCCAAAATAAAAACATTCTTAGGGGTTTGGGTGGGTAGTTTGATTAACTGAAAACAACCAAAAGTTGAAGTATGTACTATTTGGTAATATGTAGAATAGGTCACCTTTATAATTTATTGAAATCAAGAATATCTCCTCTCGGTGACTCAAATGTCCTCTGTATCAAATGGATGTATTTTGAGTGGTAGAATATAGAGCTGAAGAAAAGGAATTACAAATCACACCACAGAGGGGACCAATCCACTTGCTGATTTTGAAAGCCTTCCTGTTTATGTCAATCACTGTCTTTGAGCCATGATACTTGTCACCAGCAGTTCTGAAAGTAATTCTCAGAGTTTATTCTCATCATCATTATGAAAAATATCAGCACTTAAAATGAAATTAAACCCTATCTCTAACCCTGCACAAAATGCAACTCAAAGTGAATCAAAGATTTAGGCACTAGAAGAGAGATTCTGTGCCTAATAGAAGAAAATATAGGCCCAAATCTTTACCATATTTGTTTAGGAACTTCCTAAACAAAACTCCAAAAGTGCAAGAAGTAAAGTCAAGAATCAATAAATGGGATGGATTCCAACTAAAAAGATTCCTTGCAGCAAAAAACAAAAACAAAAACAAAAACAAAAAACAAAGCAAAACAAAAAATCAAGAACATGAAGAAAGAGCCCACAGAATGGGAGAAAAACTTTACATATTCCCCAGATAGATAGAGCATTAATCTCCAGGATAGATAAAGAACTCAAAAACTTAATATCAAAATAATAATAATAATACAATCAATAAATGGGTTAAGGAGCTGAACAGTCTCTTCACAGAAGAAAAAATGCAATCAATCAACAAATATTTGAAAATATGTTCAATATCCCTATAGCAATTAGAGAAATGCAAATCAAAACTACACTGAGATTCCATCTTACTCCAGTCAAAATGGAAATTACCAAGAATACAAGCAACAATAAATGTTGGTGAAGATGTAGGGTGAAACGTATACTTATACATTACTGCTCGGACTGCAAATTGGTGCAACCACTATGAAAAGCAGTATGGAAAGTACTCAGAAAATTTAGAATGGAATCACCATTTGACCCAGTTACTCCACTCCTCTATTTATACCCAAAGGACTTAAAATCAGCATATTGCAGTGACACAGCCACATCAATATTTATAGCAGCTTAATTCATGATAGCTAAACTATGGAATAAATCTCAGTGTCATTCAACAGATGAATACGTAAAGAAAATATACACAATGGAATATTATTCAGCCATATAGAAGAATAAAATTATGACATTTGAGTGTAAATGGATGGAACTGAAGAACATTATTCTAAGCAAAGTAAGCCAATACCAAAGAACCAAAAGTCAAATGTTTTGTCTGATATAGGGATGCTAATTCACAATAAGAGGAGCAGGATAGAGGTACTTTGGATTAGACAAAGGGGAGTGAAGGGAGGGGAGGGGGTATGGGAATAAGAAAAATAGTAGAGCAAATCAGTTACCTTATGCATATATATGATTACATGACCAGTGTAATTCTACATCATGTATAATCAGAAGATGGAGAAGTTATACTCCATTTATGTGTGAATTGTGGGTGATCTACGAGTTGGAGAGGTGGAAAAGGTGGAGAGGGGCATTCTTCTAAAGATTTTGACAAGTTCTATACTAGAGAATCAAAATAACATTGTTTAACTTATATAGTCAAACATTTAATCTTTTGATTTTTAAAAAAAATTGTTTAATGTCCACAAAACCTTGAAAAACTACTCTACTTAGCATTTTAACAATGAAAATTTAAAATTCTTTAGAATTCTTTTAAATATATAAAAGGGAGAAATTTAGGCTTATTCAAAATGTTTGAACCATATCCAGATCCCAAAAATGTTCATCAATAAGTGATTTTCAACATAGGTGATGTTCCTTGATTAAAATATGGAGATTTACACTTAGCCATTGGTGTTCAATATTCTCATCAGTGTATTAATGAATGGCTTCTTAAAACAATAGAAAGAGTTGTGAGAAATGGTTAGAAATATTTCTTCATTTCAAGTCACCACAACTTGCTCCAAGTTGACAATGTAAGGGCTCCAAATACAGCACATGGCTGCTTACCTGAATGAGGATACCTTAATTAAACAGATATAAGTTGTGTCAGAAAGCAAAGGTCTTCTTTCTCTTGCCTCCTCACCCATAATTCAACCCCTTCCATACATATCAGATAGTTTCTTCAAAAGTCAAGCACTTTCCTAACTCAAGAATTTTAGAACTTGTTTTTTTTTTCTTTTTACAAAACACTCATTATACTCTATTAACACCTCCACTACCTGAAACAGACAAAAATACTCAGAACTGTTCATATAAATGATTCAGAGATATTCAAGCTATCCTCCATAGATGACCTAAACTATTACTCAAGTAACCCTACTAATCACTCTCCTAATACTCTGCTTTTTGACTTCCACTGAATTTGTAATCATTCATGGATTTCTATTTGTTTGTTTGTTATATGGCTTCCACAAGATTAAAGAGGTCAGGGAACCCACTTGTTTTGCTTTTCATAATATGTCCAACAGCTGGACCATTTCTCCATATATGATAAGTAACATATTTGAATGAATATAAAAATATTGATATCTATACTTCTACTGTCCAACTCAGTGAAGATGATTTTTATATCAGAATGGTGACCCATGGGCTGAAATTTGAAAGTGGCATGAGATTTTTATAGGCTCAAATTCAAGGAAACTAATAGTCCCACTATGTCCTGCTATTTCCAGACCATGACTCAAGAATTTTATAAAATTCTACTGCCACTTATAAAAACAGACATTGATAAATGTGAGCACACTCTGAAAATTAACCAGATGCCATATTGCAGGTTGTATCACACATGGCATTGTTGAAAGAATCAGATATTTAACCCGAAGAAGAGAAGCAGACAGGTAATAACATTTTATCCATAGGGAAGAGAGATTTACACAATTTTTAGAGCTTGAAAAAGAGTTTCCCATATTTTAGAAGAAGTTATTTGGACACAGATTTGGGCTGAATATAGTAAGACCCTTCTGAAGCCTATAGTGAGTAAAACACTAACAGGCTGTTCTGTTTATTCTGGGGTCCTTGAGTCTGGAAGCATTCATAAATGGACCCTGTGACCTTCTGCCTAAAAACTGTGAAGGGAAGCATTGAACTGGTTTATCATGCAAATAGCTGATTGACTCCTCATTAAGCTTTTACTGTTTTATACTGGCAGAGGTGGTATCTATGCCTTGCTTTGTTTTCTCACTTGTAAAATATGAATGATGAAATAATAACTGAGTCTGCTTTTTATAAACTGGGACATAATAACTGAAATAAACAAAACAGAGGATAAAAATATTTACTTTGGCTCTAGTTTCAGAAGTTTTAGTCCTTAGTCACTTGACCCTGTTGTTTTGGGTCTGTGACAAGAAATGCATGGTGGAACAAAGCTCTTCACCTCATGACAGATGGAAAGCATATTGAGAGAGAGGAAAAAGACAAATGGAGTCTCAATATCTCCTTCAAGGGCACACCCACAATGACCTAACTTTCTTCTACTAGGCCCTACCTCCTTAAAAGTTCCAAACCCTTCCAAGAGCACTGCAGGCTGGTGACTAAGCCCATGGCCTTTAAGATATATTAAAGATTCAACCCTAACAATAAAAATAATAGTACCATTAATAATAATTTACTAATAATCATTATTTTATGGATTGCTGATAGAATTAAATGAGAAAAATACATGTATGATGATTTGAGGGGGGAAAAAGAAATGTGTCATATTAGATTGGGTAGAGAGAAGTTATGGGAGGAAAGGGGAGGGGAAGAGGGGATAGGAAGGGCAGCAGAATAAAATAGACACTAGTATTGCTGTATGTATATATGTGTCTGTAAAACAAATGTGATTCTGCAAATTGTACACTCAGAAAAGTGAGAAATTATATCCCATTTAATTCAAATTTATGATATATCAAGATCATTGTAATGTCATGTGCAATTTATAAAAAAAGGAAAAAAAGAATTAAATGAGAAAAATGTTTTTTTAATATTATTATACATTGTATGGGATTCAAAAATTAAAGCATTTATGATAACCAACATTTATAAAGCATTTATTAGAGCTAGACACAGTACTAATCATATTTTGCTCCATAAATAATCATGTTGAATTGAATGCACAAAATATTATTGATGATATTAATGTTTCATAATAAATTAAATAGCTGACCTCAAATGAATGATTGGTATATATACTTGATCATGATAATTTTTTCCAGCTTACTAATTTCCCAACTGTTTTTGCTCACTCAGTGGGTGAACTGTCTCTTGCAATCAATCCCTCACCAAGAGCAGCATGTTGACGTCTTCAAAAAGCAGTGAGATAAGGATACAAAGCCCCATGGTTTCTCACACTTACACATACAGTGATACTTACACATGCAGAAATTCTATACTTCATAAGCAGAGATCATCCAGTGATTTGGTGATTAAAAACATTAAGTTGGAATTGGTAGAACTTGATTCTACTCTTCAATTTGTCATTAGCTAGTTGTGCCATGTAACTCATGTTTTGTGGGCATACATGGGAAATAAGAGTGAGTTATTTCTACCCATTTTATTTCTATTATATATTTTAAATTCAATATTCTATTTGTCCTTTAAAAAGTGGTTCTTTGATAGAACTGACATTTTTAAACTTTAAAATCATTTTAAAAGTGAATTTAAGGAGTTAGCAAATGAATCCTTGAACTGGGGGATTGGTATAGGAGCAAATTTATGCAAATACAATACATAGAGTAGATTGGAGAAAGCTGAATGCCTTAAGAAGAGAAATTATAAGACAAGAGAAGCAATCAATTTTAGGAAAACTCACATCCTCTTTGGGCAAAAGACAATAGGATTTCTTACAGATAAGGGGTTCTATGGTTATGTGTAATTTTTATCTATTTTCTTGTCCTGGTAGAAACTAAATATAAGTATAGGAGTCCATTCCTTCCTTAGCTTTTAAAGTAGTTTTACATTTCCTTGCTAGAAAATACAGCCTGTGGTGGTGATGCAGTAGAGAAGATCTGGTACTAGAAGATTTCTGAGCAAAGCACCAAAGAGATTTCATCTAGAACTCTTCTAACTGTGATAGTACTCCTTCAACCCAGTTACAGAATCTCAATTGGAATAATAAGTCACAAAGCACAATTAAGCAAGCAAGAATAAAGTCATCTTGTTTGAATAGAAGTGTACACAATGAACAAGAAGAAATAAAAGAAGGAAGAGACTTGATTATAATTCAGTTTCTATCTTGTGTGGGGAACTACTTAAGAATTTTATAACAATCCTGTGATTTAACTATTATCATATCATTTTTAATAAGAGGAGACAGAAGTTCAGAAAGGTTAAAATTTTCCCTGAAGTCATGCCACCACTGAGAAGAAAAGGTAGAATTTAAGCAAGACCTGCTCATGTCTGCTCTTCCCACATGCTATTCACATATAGTGCATTTTAAAACTTCCTAACAGATATGCTTTGCTGTTTTAATATAAGTTCAATTGTTACAGAATGAACAACCTAATCTTTATTTCCAAAATAAAGAGAAACTTTTAAAAATTAATGGTTTGCATTATACAACCATATCTAAAACATTTCCTATGGCCCAGCAGCAGAATTATCTAATTGCCAATCAAATTGGAAGATTAAAAATGTAAGCACATTGATATCCCCTGTTTACTATCATTTTTCTTTCCTTCAACCCAGTTATTTATATCATGAATAGTTTAGAGCATTGTTATAGACTACAAAATCTTGCAGTCTTAAATCTTTAAGTTATTTAAATTATGAGATCACTGGGCAGGGGTGTGGTTCAGTGGTAGAATGCTTGCCTTGTGCATTATACCCCCAGCTCTGCCTCTGACCCTTTCCCCCAAAATAGATGAGATTATTGTACCAAGGTCATCTTACAAAAAGCTAATTACTTCCAACTTGTGACACCTTCAGTAGTAGAGCCAGCCCAGTGCAGAAGGTCATTTACCCACCCCATATATTTACTAAGATCCAACACTTTTTAAAGTTTTGATATATAACAGTGAACATTAAAAGCAATGGTCCTGTTGAACTAGAAGTTATGATTTACTGATAAACCCTCTGCAGGAGTTTTTCTCCATTTTCTCCATTAAAATGGAGAAATCCTAAATTATAAGAAGAAACTGATCACATAAATATAAGTGGTAAAAACATTTCTGGAAGATAGTAATGAGTCTTCAGGTGAGACCAAGTTTGGCATTTTGAAGAAGCAGAATCAATTCATTCTATGGCTTATATGTGTGTTGGTTAGATGCTGTTAGATATGGTCAGAGATAAACGGGACCAAGTTGTCTGTGTCTTCATAAGCCTGGGTGAGAAATTTAGACTTTATTAAAAATATACTGAAAAGCTGTTCAGGTTGTATGTTGAGGAGATGTGATGCAAATTATGATTTTAAAAATTTATTTTCTCTGCTTAGAAAGATGAAAGATCAGAAATGGACAGGAGGATCAGTCAGGAGTCAGATGGCAGTGGACCAGGAGATGACACTGACAGAGACAGAGATGGAATGAGTGAGGAAGATCTGAGCTATGATTTTGTGGCAGAGTCGGCAGGTCCTACTTATGATTTTTTTTGCGGGGTGGGTTATCAAGGAAGACATTTTGCTTAGCCTAAGCAGTGGTTTTGGCTGGCTTGTGGACTAGTTATCTAGTGGAGATGAAACACACTTAGTAAAGAGGAGATTGAGGATGAGGGATGGGGAAGGTAGTGAACATTTCTGTTTTGAACATGATAAATTTGAGATGCATATTAAACATTCCTTAGAGATACTAGCTTGGAGATAGGGGTAGAGGTAAGGCTAGAGATATAGTTTTGGAGTCATTATCATATAGATGAATTTGAGGCCATGGGAGTAGATGAGATTACCTATGGAGAGGAGATAAAGGATCCCTGGAATGAGCCCTAGGGCACTTCAAAATTTTGAAAGCAGTACTTTTCCTTAAATAAATGTCTTTCTATTTAACTAGGACATTTAATTTCAGAAGTTTTCCATGAAAGGGTTGAAAACCAAAACTAAGCAATCGTTATTTTTTTCTTTAAAATATTCTTTAATCCCCAAGCCCTAAAGGCCATATATAAAGTTATAAGTAGTCTAATAAGAGAAATATAAAAATAAACACAGTGACACAATTTGTTTAAGAAGGGCTTTCTGATGATTGCTTTGTACTTGATGGCATTTTGCTCTACCTTTGGACATTATCTGTCATTCAGACTTCCCCAATAATGGGTTGTGATTGTGTATGTTATACCTTTCCAAACTGAGAAGTAGGTGTTATTTTCTGTACCCTATGAACTGTACCTTCATGAGTTTAAACCCTGTCAGAAGAATAGCTAGAGACTCCCTTGATCACAGAACAATTGCAGCTCAGAATTACTAAAATCTTCTTTATGTTTCTCATTTAAGGGTACAATGGTATCATTCCCATCTATAGGAACTCTGGGTTCCTAAGCACAGTGTTATTATACTGTGTCAATTTCAAGGCCTGGTAGCTGTGGGTTTGAAATAGCTGCACTCTGTGAAACCTAGCCTTTAAATCCCAGGAAAGAAGTTCTACCCTTTACTGTCTAAAAATAAACCAACTCAGTTGGGAGTCCTTCTGATGATGCCCTCGAAATTACCATCCTTTATGTTCTGTACGGAAATAAGAGTCCATACATATTTTTAATACAATTTTGGTTTTCCTTTGAGGTTTAACCAACTTAAAACAAAAAAAAAATGTCTTTTCAATATGACTCTTGGAAAAAATGTTTGTTTCTTCCTATCTGAGTGTATCACAATCCATGGTTGCTTATCAATCTTTCCCTGGAGGACAGGTTATTTCTTTTATGAAGATACATATCAGTTTTATATGCCATCCCATACCACTCCCTTTTGGGGACTATTCTCACACTGAGGCATACACTTACCTTACTTTTGCTTTTCTGGTTGCTCATACCCAGAAGCTATTTCTGATCCTAATAGGAATTACAAAAATCATCTTCCTGGAGTCCAAACTGGCACCAGGTGAAGGGTGGACTTTCCTTCCTATCTTCACTGCCTTCCTGATCTGTTTCCTTTCTGACTTCTAAAATGTTCATGTGCTTATTCTATTTGAGTTTATTCCCAGCCTTCTCCCGGAACTGAGTTTATTATTAGAGCATATTCTTACCATAGCTTCACTCTTCTGGTCTCAAACCTCCACTAAAATCCTTCTTCTGTGACATTCACTCCCTTAATCTGTAGGTTCCTCAGTATTCCTGGATTATCTCATTTAATAAAGATTTATGGTTTTCTTACCTGCTGAAGTAAACACCTTTTATGTCCTATTCAAGTAAGTTCAAACCCTATGGAGAGGAGAATGTCAGGTCTTTTAGGATATTCACCTCAATGCATTTTGAATAATAACATGGTCTAAGATAATATTTTCCTAAAGTACATACAATAATGCTGTAATCCTCTATTACATTTAGTAAAATAATTATCCAAATGGATGTTTTCATTTTACTCGTCTTACCATTTTCATATTTTTAATACAATTTTGGTTTTCCTTTGAGGTTTAACCAACTTAAAACAAAAAATGTCTTGAGAATCCCATTTTTTTTTCATTTTACATTCTTGTCTTGTCAACCTTTTCAAAGTAGAGGTAATGACCAGGAGTATTTCTTCCATACTGACCTTCTACTTCCTGTGCCAGTTTTCAACTCTTACTTTTACAAATAAGGTCAATGACAGGAAACTCATCCCAAATGAGTGCTCTTCAGTGGCAGAGACATAATTCAAACCCAAAGAGAATAGGTGTGGAATTTATGTACTCACCTTCTATATGTACTATTTTACTCAAACAAGATACTTGGTTCTTCTTATGTAGATAAGTAATATCTTTATTGTCTTGATAAACAAATAAAACATAATACATTTCCTAAAAGGTCAGACATTACTTAAGATGCATAGCATTTCCATAGTTTTGAATGAGTGTTAACTCTCCCAAAATTGGCATTTCAGGTAAAGATTAGGATCTTGAATTAAATTAATGGAGTTTCTTATTACTGAAACTTTATTTACTTCAAGCAATTTGTGTGTGCAGAATAAGGTGAGGATATTATTTTGTTATGGAAAAAAATTTCATAGTCAGGGTCATTACAAAGGATGCCATGCTCTGGATGTCCCTAAAAATGTGCCACCTGGCAGCTCTTTACACATGATGTCGGTGAAAACACGATCCAGACATGTTGACCTAGCACTTGAACTTGGATCCTAAGTTAAATATCGCCTCCTTTAGGGAAGAGGCAATTTTTGACCTAACTCTCCCCATTTGGTCTCTTCTGATCTATTCTTTTCTGAGTTATTTTTCCCACATTTTATCTTAAATTCCAGGATACCAGATCTGATAGAAGAACATCCTGGCACATAAATCAAAATTGCTCTCACTCAGTAGGGGCAATTTCCTTGGTGCCAAGAAGATTCTGCAGATCCAGTCCTAGGGTCAGCCAGACCACAGCCTGACTGAGATTGTTAGTTGTGCAAATCCTCTGGATTGTTGCCTTTGTTCTTTTCCTATGTAAACCCAAAGCTACTGTTTCATCCTGACGACAGCATTTTGATCAATTCTCCCCATGTGGCCATGTGAAGGATTAATACCTTTCCTGAATTCACCACTTGTCTCCTGTCTGGTTATTTGGAGTGAACCTGGTCTCTTGAGAACCAGAGCCAGGCATCTGGCCTAGGATACCAGTAGCACTCTTAAGGCCACATACCATGAGACATGAACAAATCATTGAAATTAGTTCATATGTACCTGGAACATAAGTGAAATCTTGGGAATAAATGAAATCTTTTTTCTCTTCCTTATGAATTTAGATATTTTTAAAAATTTTACTTTATAAATTTATGTTCAGTGAAATTTGCATTTTTATTGTGTATGATTCTGAATTTTACAAGTATTTTTAACAGAATGGTTTCTTAATATTGATATCAGATACTTGTGAGGTTGCTACTGATAATAATTTTGTGTATTTCTCTTCAATATATTACTTCACAATATTTAGGTGGGTAATTTTTATGTATTCTGGATACATTCAAATTTCAGGTATTTGCTTGCAAATGTTTTCCCTCTTTTCATTCCTCTAAACAATGTCTTTCACATAGAGAATGTTTTTAGTTTTTGTAATGTACAGTCTATCATTTTTTTCTTTCATAGACTGCCTTTTTTAATTTTTATTTTTTTTATTTTTATTTTTTATTTTGGGCCTTGTGCATGTGAGGCAAGCACTCTACCAACTGAGCTGTATCCCCAGCCCCATAGACTGTTGATGTCATATCTCAGAGGCATTTATATTACTAAATGTCACAAAGACTTTGTCATATGCTTACTTCTAGAAGTTTTATAGATTTATATTTTATATTTAGTTCCATGATTCCTGTAAGGTGTGAGGTTTGAATTGAGGCAGGCTTGTTTGTCTGTTTATTTATTTCCAGATAAAATTCTTGTTTTCTCAAACCCCTTTTTGGGAAAACTATCCTTTCTCAATGCTTTCCACCATTATCAAAAGGAATCTGCCATATTGTTACAGGATTATTGTTGTACTCTGTTCTGTTTCATTCATTTCTGTACCTATAACTTCATCAAAGTCACATTATTTTGATTACTGTAGCTTTTCTGGGGGTGCGGGGGTTACTTGGAATTAAACTGAGGGGCACTTAACCACTGAGCCTCATTTCCAGTCCTATTTTGTATTTTATTTAGAGACAGGGTCTCACTGAGTTGCTTAATGCATTTCTTTTGCTGAGGCTGGCTTTGAACTTGAGATTCTCCTGCCTCAGCCTCCCCAGCTGCTGGGATTATAAGTGATTACTATAGCTTTACAATAATTGCTAAAGTCAAGTGGCATGAACCTATTATCTCTACTCTATTGAAAGTTGTTTGAGCTACCACTGAGCCTCATTTTCAGTCCTATTTTGCATTTTATTTAAATACAGGGTCTCAATGAGTTGCTTAGTGCATTTCTTTTGCTGAGGCTGGCTTTGAACTTGAGATTCTCCTACCTCAGCCTCCGCAGCCACTGGGATTACAAGTGATTACTATAACTTTACAGTAATTGCTAAAGTCAAGTGGCATGAGCCTATTATCTCTACTCTACTGAAAGTTGTTTGAACTATTTGAGTTGTTTGTATTTGTTAGTTGTCTTTTCTCTTGTGAGCTGAGATTTTTCTAATTCTTTTGAATTTCAATACACATTTTAGAATCAGCTTTTCTGTATCTGAAATAACAATTCTGGGATTTTTACATAAGATTGTGTTAAATCCATGGATTAATTTAGAGAGAATTAACTTCCCAACAGTATAACTTTATCCAATTTGTTAACAAGATATGCACCTCCACTTATTCAGTGATCCTTAGATGAACTTAACCAGTGTTTATAGTTCTCAGCATTAAAATATGTCCTTTCAGGTTGATACCTAAGCAGTTTTCTCCTTTAGAATTATTATGAATGTTATTATTTTCTAATTTTGATTTTCAATGAGTTTTTATAAGTATTATGAAATTTCTTATATAAAATATAATTTTACTGTTGAATAGATAATTGATTTTTTCCTTTGCAATCTGTATGTTTTATACTTTCTTCTTAATGTATGGTATTCTAGGAAATTTAGTATGATGAACATAAATGATAAGAGTGGCATCCTTGCCTTTTTCCTGATCTTTAAAGAAAATACATTTTTTATTTATTTGTATATGTTTTTTTTAAGTTGTCAATGGGCCTTTATTTAATTTATTTATATATGATGCTAAGGATCGAACCCAGGGCCTCACATATGCTAGGCAAGCACTCCACCACTGAGCCACAACCTTAGCCCCAGAAAACATATTTTTAAAGGATCATTTTAAATGTTGTTGATTATAATTTTACTTCAGATGCTCTTCATCATGTTAAGGAAGTTTCCTTCAATTTCTAATTTGCTGAGTATTTTTATCACCTATGTAGGGTGAGTTTTGTCAATTTTTTTCTGTCTCAATTAGCATTCTAATGTGATTTTTCTTCTTTATTCTGTTAATTTAGTGGATTGCACTGATTGATTTTTCAAGGGTTGAACTAGCCTTACATTCTCAGGGTGAATCACAGGACTTTACTGATTTATTATTTTTTAATATTGATAATTGGATTTATTAACATTTTATTGGAGATCAATATGTGTACATACATGAAAAAAATAAAACTATAGTCTTTACATTTTTTTTTAAATTTTTGGTGGGCCTTTTTGTCGTTTTTGGATGTTTATGGGTACATATATGTTTTTGTTTGTCTGTGTGCAACTAACCTTGGTGTCAGATCATTCTAGTCAAAGGTAATTTAAGAATCCTTTCTTTCTCTTTTGTTTCTTGGGAGAAATTCTTTAGGATTGTTGCTGATTTTTGAAAAATGTTTATTAAAATTCACTAGTGAAACTATCTAGGTATGGAGATTTCATTGAAACTTTTAATAATAAACTGAATTTCCTTGATATGTATAAGACAATTCATATTATCAATTTTATCTTGAGTAAATTTTGGTAATGATTTGCTATGTTATTTTGATTAGTTACATGAATGTACCACCCACTCACCAACTTGAGGCCTCACTAGAGAGTTTCCCTGTATCTCAGTTCTCAAAGTGTATTGTATGCTTTTTAAAGTCAAATGCTGGCTACATGGCAGGCTTGGAAGATGGAAATGAAAGTACCACAAATCAAGAACTCCTGTTGTTTCTAGAAGCTGGTTAAAGCAAGGAAACTGATTTTCTTTCAGAGTCATTAGAGGAAACCAAATTTGTTGATACCTTGATTCCATTTAGGTTAGTGAGGCTTAATTTGAAATTTTGTCCTTCAGAATTTCATTTGGAAAGTAGAGCACATCAAAGTATGTTTTGTGACCAAGGAGTTGAGGATGAATTGAAAAGAATATCAACAGATGTAACCAGGCCACATGACAAACATGAAGCAATGTCACAGTGTGGAATATACAAATGATTTCTGAAGTCATCCAGGATGATGGTAGCACCCAGGTTGAAGAAGATAACACATCACTGCACTAAAACTGTTGGTTGAATAAGGTGAAATGGAGGATGGTTTCCTCAAATAGCAAGAACTTCTAATAGCAAGATTTTTTTTAAGACAAACTATTTTCAAACTGCCTAGGGCCTAGAAAACAAGATTACTGTCAATATCCCAGCTTCAGATGCATATGGAAATGGACTTTGGTGGTGAATGTGAAAGTGCATGAAAAAATTGTTTTATACACATTATGGAGGGTGATATCTTTTGAGACCAGATGCAAATAAAAAAAATAGTCATATAGCTCGGTACAATCACAGTTCTTCTGTAAAGAAAAGAGTCATACCACAAAGAGCCACATGTGGAGACCCTACAGTAATTCATGGGCAAAAGGATGGGCGCTATTTGCAAACATATTTTATTGTGGTTTCCAACTGATGGCACAGGCAAGGTAGGGTACACAGGTTGAGGATTAGATAAATATAATTTCAGCAGGCTCTGAGACATACAGACTATTTCTGGTTGTTGGCATCTGGCCCTAGGATGATGTGGACTGGGGTATATGGAGTCATAGCCTGACAAAAGAGGTGGTTGGGATGAAAACGTAATAGCCTACTCAAAACTATTGGGCAGGGAACTGACTGCCTGCTAGCCAGGGTCTCAAAACTGAGTGAAGAGAGCATTTAAAGAAATAAATATATACATAGCAAAACTTTATTATTTTCCCCATCATTAACAAATCTATCAAACCTTGGAATAATAACTTCAGAGCTTCATCAAACTACAAATGCAATTTTTTTAAGGAACAAAGCTTTTGTATTTTGAATATTATGTATATATTATGTTTTTTGTAAGAAGTATGTTTTCTTCACTGAGTGAGGAAAATAGAGTCACATTTCTTTATCTTTTAAATGTTATCATATCCTGGACTTCTCATGGATTTCTCCCTTCCATGGAATTCTGTGTGAATTTATGAAACAGGGGAATAAGAGAGGAAGTCTCCCTTTGGCCAACATGGTCAAAATTGAGATTCACTATGAGGTTCACTGTCCTAACTGCCATCATCCATTACAAAGCAGAGACATCCGTCTTCTTTTGCTGTAGCTCCAAAGACATAAAGCTTAATAAGTGCCTAGGGATCTTTGCCACCAAAGTGCTAGAACTAGTGGTTGCTCTATCCTAATAAACATTAGAGCCAATCATAGAATCTTCCATATCTCTATTCTGAGAGCCCAATTTTATTCATGTCTGAGAAGAGTATCTTCCCCGAGATTGTGAGAACCCCTCCCCCCACCATTTTCCAGCAGATACTTCAAAAGTGTTATTTTAAAACTATAAATCAAGGCCATTTTGAGGTTTTATATTTCTGCATTTGCAAGTTTTTTTATTCCCATGAATTACAGAAAGGTATGAATTTCCCCTCTTACACAAGGAACTCCAAACACCACAAAAATTGGCTAGACTTCTGAAAGTTGGAAGGGGAAACTTGAACTATTGTAATGTATCCTAGCAAAAAGGACAGTTTTAAAATTCATTTTTAAATACATATACCACAACAAAAGGAAAAGAATGATTTTTCATTTAAGACAATACTAAAGGAGACTACATTTCCTTAGTAACACATGGTGAAGTGGGTTTGTGAAGTTTACTTGAAAACTTTATAGGGTAGAAAAGTTTATTTAGAAACTTTAGAAAAGCTATTATATGGGTAAAATTTAGACCCGAGGGAAAACCTAATGGCACTCAGAACATCTATTTACTATTAATTTAATAATAAAACATTTAAAAAGAAAAGACAACAAAGCAAAAACAAAAACAAAATCTTCTCCAATTTCTTCAAACCACTGAACATTTAATGTTCTCACTATTGCTGCATATGATTAATGAGTTTACATTGGGGGGACTAAATCAAAACAAGTAAATAATTGACTTAGTATAGAACACTGTAGAACATTATGATAATTTTTCTAAGAGTCAATTTGCTTTTATGTTTTCTAAGAGTTTCTCTTAGAAATTACTTTAAGGGTACATAAGATCCATTTATTACCAGCACTTTATTTTTGCCAACATTTAGGAATAAAGGTGTTAATGATCTTGTAAGTACTTTGAAACAATTTACTTTTGAGGAGGCTCTTAGTATCTTTTCACTTTAACAATTTTAATTTAACTGCTTTGGAAAATATATGGCCTAGTATTCAGATATTGTAATAGGCAATTTCTTGTAGTCAGTTTCTATATAATTATATGTTTAAAAATGTTAGATCCTCATTTATAAAGTTTGCCCTATCTATTTTAGTCATATTTTCATTTAGTGCTTCCTTGTTTCCTTATGTTTCCCCACATTAGCTTGCAATACTAGCATGTAAAAAATATTTTATTTTCCAATCAGGAATCTTAACTTCACATGCAACAATAATATGATGTGAATGTTTATGTTGGCTATACATTATATCCAATATAACATACTGTCTTTAAATTAATAAAGTAAATCATAAAACATAGTTTTAATTTATAGAGTCAATCAAAAACACTTTTCTTTTTGCCTCTACCTTCAAATTCTCTTTAATTTGTTTTATTTATGTTTTTTAAAGAAAGGGAGGGAGAGAGAGAGAGAGAGAGAGAGAGAGAGAGAGAGAGAGAGAGAGAATTTTTTAATATTTATTTTTTAGTTATTGGCGGACACAACATCTTTGTTTGTATGTGGTGCTGAGGATTGAACCCAGGCCTCACGCATGCCAGGAGAGTGCACTAACACTTGAGTCACATTCCCAGCCCTTTAATTTGTTTTATTAAAGCTTTAAAATACAGAAATTATTGTGTCATTTTAAATTACACAAAACATTTATCTAACAATTTAGCTATTATCTATTTAGCTCAGATCCATAGAAACTGGCATTCTCTCAAGAACAGAATGTGGTTAGCATTCTGGAGGAATAAGAACTGATGAATATGTATGCTTTAATATAGAAGATGTAATTGTCTCATTGGTTTTAAAGCCATGCCTAGGAATGAATAGGGAGAGTGTACAAAGATATCTTAGGGCATATTGGTGTCTGGGGGTGGTGGGAAACACAATGCATGTGAATAGCAGAATTCAATTGTTACCTCAAAGAATCTAGGAACAATCAGATCACCTCAGTCACTATCAGAGGACAAGAACAATGAGCTGGCAGCCATCTGGGAGAATTGTGGCTGCTGAAGTTTTGCTTACAGAACAACTTTTCACATCAACAACAAGGGTTTCACCATCAAACCTTTGATCTGGAAGACTGGTTTCCTGAGTGCATTTTTAAAGAATATCCATTGGACATATTTGCTACACAATGTACAATAATTTGATATTTTTGAAGCAACCAACAACCAGGAAAGATCAGAAAGATATGAACTTTTAAGACATTGCTTATTCTAACTGACTTTGAACTTTAAAACCTCCTTTTTCAGTGATAAAGGGGTCTACAATGGGAGAGCAAATCTGGAAATCACAGCTTGAAATGCCTATCCAGATGAAGTCATGCAGAAAATGAAACATATCTGGCAGAACAAAGCTATGGCCAGGTAAACAAGACAATGTCAAGGGAAAGGGCAACAAGTGGATAATCAGGGTCGTTTTTCTATTCTTTTCTCCAGTTCCCCCTCCTTCAAATCACCCAGACCCTTGACCCCAAGCAAGAACTCTAAGAGTATTTAGAAAAACCATGTGTAGTCACATTAAGGTATTAAATGTGCAGAGGATTCAATGGAGTCCTTTGGTGTCAGTCTGCATTTGGCTATAAGAACACACACATGCAGAAGGTGAACAGGTGAGACACCTCTGGGATGAAGCAATCTAGGAATTTTGTATCTGCCATATATAGGTCAGAACTTGCAGAATCAAGCCAGGTGAGGATAAAAAAAGTCATGTCTCTCCCACCTGACCAGAACAACTATGCATATCCTTTTCTTCTCACCCCAGTTACGAAACTTGTTGAGAGTGGTTATCTCAGAACTCTTATAATTATTCCTTGCATGTATTGTACATTTTATACAGTAATGCTTTGTTTAGTAACTGTGACTCTGTATATGTGTGCATGTATTTTGTTGTTTTTCACTAGTTAGCATTTAGCATGAGATGAGAATTTTTATTTTTTGTTAGCTGGTATCCATGGAGTTCCAAGTGACCCTTTTTTTAGGCCACCAAAAACTTTCCAACCAAGTTACCAGAGCCCTATCTAGCTACATTTTGAATACTTCATTGGCAAGAATCATTAAGAATGAGTCATTTCTCTATCTTCTTTTTTTTCTCTTCCAGCTCCTGCCAAGCTGTTGCAACTGTTCTGGTGGTGAGTGTTTTCATATGCTTGAGAGAAGTAATGTGGAAACCAAAAGTTTTGTATGTGTATGTGACCTATAATTCTACAATATGTATTTAGGAAAAAAAATCACTTTCACACTTCTTTAGGACTCAATCATTTAAATAACATTGTGGACTAAATATGCCTTAAAACTGAAGTGAAAGGTTCTTCTCTGAAGAAGGGAAAGATAGTGCACTCAGAAAAAAAAATATATATATATATATTATATTTATATTAATAGAATGCAAAACATCGGGGAAATCATTGTTTAACACTTAGACACAAAAACTTACACAGATTGAGTCACTTGTTCATTGAAACATGGTTGTCTATGAAGGGTTACAATGTGATTCAAAATCCCTAAATTGTGGTTCCCTGCATTTTCCAATAACTGACTGCTGCTATTTTCTGTCCTTAGGCAAAGAGGAAATATAAACATGTTATATATACGGGAAAGGCAAACTGGTAAGACACTCTAATAAGAGTTATTCAACTGGGCTTGATTTAGGTTGGCCTATTATTATCTTAGAATATACAATTTTCATATATTCATAAAAATTTCATGAATAGAAATAAGTTTTCACATACACCATCGTTTTCATTTTTATAACAGTCCCATAAAATTTATAAATTCTCATTATTTCCAGACTTGGGCTCCTGGTGGTAAAATGATCAGTAAGTGGTGAATTTGAGGTTCAAACTCAGCCCTTAGTATTTTAGTTATTTATTTAGAAGTAATGTCCAGAAATGCAGACTTTTTCCAGTTTTCTTTGGTGGACCATTATCAGTAAGTGGTGAATTTGAGATTCAAACTCAGCACTTAGTATTTTAGTTATTTATTTAGAAGTAATGTCCATAAATGCAGACTTTTTCCAGTTTTCTTTGGTGGACCCAGATCTGCTCACTTGTGTTTCTGTCCTTGAAAGGCCTTTGACTATATCCTTTCTTTTTGGATGTTGTGATATTACTATGGGGCTGAGCCCCAAAACCTAAGACATAATAGACATAAAATTAAGGAAGGAATGCAACATACATCAATTCTGCCTACCTAGAACTTTTCCTGAGTGGTCAAATAGTTGGGGTAAGATAATCACAACAAAAAGGTAACCTGTATTGAACAGGCGAATGAAAGAAAATTTTTAAAACAACTTACTTGGCCAAACTGTATCAAATTTTCCCATGCTTCACTTTAATAATAGCTCTATATTTTCTACCATTTGGATGTCCAAAATAAAAACAAAAAAAAATTAAAAAGTTTTATATTGGGGCTCATGATTTCTGATTTTCTGAGGTCTTAGTCCATAGATGGCCAACTTTGTTGCTTTGGACAAAAGGGAACCCAGAACACTATGGCAAAAAGCTATGGAGGAAGAGAGCAGTTAGGGATATGATACCAGGAAATAGAGAGAGTTTCCCTCACCAGGACAAATGATAAATCCCAAAGGCATATCCCCAGGAACCCACTTCCTCTAGCCACAATCTATCTGCCTACAGTGACCACCACTTAATCCCCATCAGAGCATTAATGCACTGATTAGGTTAAACCTACTTTAACCCCATCATTTCATCTCTAAAATTTCTTGCATTGTCTCATACGTGAGTTTTGGGGGGGTTACTTCATCTCTTAAACCATAACATCCAGAAATGTACTTTAAGGAATCAGTTTAAAGTTAGCTGTCATAGCTGCCATGCGTCTTTAGTTACGTTCAGTGTGAAATGGCTCCATGAACAATTTCCTTAACTTTCATGACATTAACACTATAGAATGTACAGGTCAATTATTCTGTAAAATAACCATGAATTTGAGGTTTTTTTCTGATTTCCCCATATCCGTAGATTTGGGCTCTGAGTCCTTGGTAGGACATCACCTGTTGGGCCTTTCCCATTACATCCTTGCACAGGTGCATGATGGGTTTTGTTCCTTTACTGATGATGTTCATCCTGACCCTCTATTAAGGTCGTGTCTAACAGGCTGCTACAATGTGATATTACTCCATTTCCTTTATGTTTACTAAATATTTTGTAATATTGACAAGTCTTTATTTAGTGTATGCTCAGTGATCATGACTATGTGTGTTTGTGTGTGGTTCCAGGGTTTGGTGTGGGAAAGGGCACTGAGTCCCAGCTTATACTAGTTTGTGAAGAAGTATTTGTCCTTATGTGAAACTTATGTCAATCCTCTTTAAGATTATATATATATATATATATATATATATATATATATATATATATATATATGGAAGAATAGTATGGTGGCATTTCAGACACTGAGACAGGTGGTATGCAAGACATATAAAAACTAAAATATCAAACCGATGTGTCATTTAATAAATCCTTTAAGTTTCTTTAAGTATTTTTAAAGTACATTTTGTTATTTCTAAACATGTGGTACCTGTTATTTTCAACTTGTGATACAATATGAATTGTATCACAAGAATATGTCTGAGTATCACTATACTCATCTGAAGAAACTCCTGTAGTCAAGGTTAAGTCTTCTGTCACACAAATGTCTGCTTCCTACCACCCCCCAAATATTTGTTAAATAAATAAATAGGCAAATTTTAAGACTGGCCTTACAAGCTAGCATATTGCATTTTGAAAAAGTACCTCCCACTATTTCTTTGGAATTTTTATGTTGTGCATATGTCTGAGAAATCATGAAATTCTTCTATGCAACTGAAAATATTAACTCATAGAAACATAAAACTGGAGGCATCAAAAAGTAGACTTTCATTTGAACCATGTGTTCAATACTTTAAAATAATTATCTATTGAAAAAGAATCATTTGTTGAGCATCCTACACAAATACAAAAAATCATTGACTAAATAAGTTTGTAAGTCAATTAGTCATCTTTAAATTGTGTAGATACAGACCTCGAAACTTTAGATAGCCAGACCAAAAACATTATCATACACTTAGCCATATATCCTGAGACACCCAAGGCATGGAAAGTTTATAGCATTTCCATGAAAGCTTTGTTCAGATTCATGGGAAATAAATCACACCTAAAATTTATATTTTTGTATGTCTTTCAAAGATATTTTAAATGTATCTTTCCTACCTAGATTTTGCCCCAGATCATATATATATGTAATAATTATTATTAATTTGTAATAATATATATATATATATATATATATATATATATATATATATATATAACAACACATTGGCTTTTTCTTTAACTTCTTCTGGGTTTCATTGAATTTTAAGCTAAACTAGAATGAATTCCAAAGGCTCTGAAAGGATTAAGTTAAGATATAATCTTGAAAATACTTAATAAACATAGGCAACTGGAATATATAACATCCAGCCGGAATCCAAATGACTTCTACTCAAAGTGGCCCCCTATGATAAGCCCACAGACATGCAGAGTGTGAATCAATAGATTTAATTATGTTATTCCTCCATTTTCCTAGCCACAGGGATAGAGATTTTGCCAGCATGTCTCAATGCCAATACAAACAATGATAGGACTTACCACTTACAACCATGGTGCACATTCCTCATTGGAAGGCTTTATGCATGAGAGCTCCTTAATCAAGTCATCAAGAGGCAGAGCTGAGGCAGGTAAACTTGGAAGGTGTCTGGAAAAGTCCAGGTGTTAAAACATACACTTACTGAGTCTTCCATCAGTGCCTGGGTGTCAAAGGGCTTTCTGAGTAACTTACACTAACACTTCAATTCTGGCTTCTGCATCTCTACAGAGTTCAATCTCTTCCTATCAACTCCAAGATAGAGTCAAACGTTTGCCTATAGAAAGACAAGTTTTTTTAAAAATTCAGCTTTACTTCAAATTCAGTTGGGAGCTTTGGGCAACTTACTTAAAATGGTTGACCCTTAATTTTCTCATGTGTAATAAAACATGGATATGTATTGTCTATCTACTATTGTTGAGAAAATTTTACAGGATGTCATAAGCAAATAACCTTGTAGGGTCAGAATATACTGCTTTCTATTTGTCTCTTAAGAAAAAATGCACTAAACCTGTTTTCCCCAAACCCTGTCATTTTTCTATTATTTAAGGTTTCTAGGCATCATCCCTATTGCCTCTGCTTGATTCTACCTTTTAGCAATGTTACTTCGTGTGTTTGTGTGTGTGTGTGTGTGTGTGTGTGTGTGTGTGTGTATGCATGCAAACATAGTGAATTTTCTTTACTTCAAAATCTAAAATGGACCCTGATTTATTTTTTTTATTTTCTTTAAGCAAATAACATTTACATTCATGCTATAGATAAATATTGTTGTTCTCATTTTACAGCTGAGGAAACCAAATCTGATAGAGATTAAGAAACATGAGGACTATTAAATGAATAGTTGATATCTCAACTGAATTCAAATCAGCCTTTCTGATCCCAGTATCTAAATTCTCCCTCTGAAATTAAGATACCACTGAGAGTAGAATATCTACAAAAGGCTGAGGGTTAGAAGCCACTTAGATCATTTGATTTCCTATATTAGTTGTTCATTTCACTTGGGCTTAAGAAGAACTGAATTCTAATTTCTTAGTGCATGAGACTACCTTGGACATGCAATCTAATTTCCCACTCTTGTTTTCCTATTTATAAAATGTAATAGAGTGAGAGATATTCTTCACAACATTTCCAATTATGTGAAACACTGATATTCTTCAAATATACCAGAAGTTAATTATGTAATTTAGAATAATGAAATGCACTCTAAATTTTACATGCAGGGATATCTTACATTCCATTACTTGTTTATACATATGAGAATATAATTCAAAAGTTATATACCTCATAATACTTTCTGTAAATAAAATATTTGATGTGTGTTTTTACTTGTAGTGTACACCATTTTCCACTGAAATGCTTATCAGAATGGTCATGATGCGAAAACCAAGGCTTTGAGATTCTAAGCTGGTGTTGATGAATGTTTTGTTTCTTTCTTAGGATTCACTATTGTATTGAATTAAATAGGATCCCCCCAAATTTATATCCTTCTGGAAATTCACAGTGTGATCTTATTTTGAAATAGTTTTGTGCATATAGTTACTTTAGTTGAGATTAATGTAAGTGCCGGGAGTGGTGGCACACACCTGTAATCCCAGTGGCTTGGGAGGAAGAGACAGGAGGACTGCAAGTTCAAAGCCAGCCTCAGCAAAAGCAAGGCACTAAGCAACTCAGTGAAACCCTGTCTCTAAATAAAATGCAAAATAGGGTTGGGATGTGGCTTAGTGTTCAAGTGCCCCTGAGTTCAACCCCTGGTACCCTCCTCAAAAAAAAAAAAAAAAAAAAAAAAAAAAGATTCAGTTAAGTTACATTAAGGTGGGATCTTAAATGTAATAATTATAGTTTTATGAAAAGAGGAAAGAAGATAGAGGCACAGACACAGAAGGAAGATGACCATGTGGTGAAAAAGCAGAGATGAGAGTAATTCCGCTACAGTCAAGAAATTCCAAGGATTTCCAGCATCCACAAGACAAAAGGAAGAAGCAAGGAAGGATTCTTTCTTAGAGTCCTCAGAAAGAACCTGCTCTAGTGACACCTTAATTTCAAATTTTTGGCCTCCCTACCGGTGAAGTAAATTTCTCCTGTTTTAAGCCACTCACTTTTTGGTATTTTGTTAGAGCACCTAGAAAATCAATACAACCACTAACAGGCAGAAGTTCTAGCATTACATTTCCTCAAAGTATTAGTCTAGATGAAGGTGAGGATTACAGAGACAATATGAGGGAAGGGATTGAAAGATTTTACCCTTTCCTTCCACAACTGTCTATTGAAGTAATTGGCACAGCCTAAGTTATTCTTGTTAAAGACAACTGAAACAACAAGGGAACCAATTCAGAGGCAAAGAAGCCAATGTGGAGATTATACAGTAAATCAGGCAGTAACATGGTGGTGAATAAATATAGGTGGGTTGTGGTGGAGATGGTAAGATTTGTGCTGCATTTAAAAATAGTGGTGTCAATCCAATCAAATAAAGGAAAATGATGCTCAAAATCAATATTTCAGAAAGGTGAAGGTTTCCATTTCGACAAGGTGATTAGATAATTCAGGTGAGATGAAAGAAAAGATTATTGAACTGCAGAGGCAAAAGAAAATGAGAAGGCAAAATGTTTACTTTGTTAAAATTTTATTGTACTAAGAACACTAAACATGAGATCTACCATCTTAATTTCTAAGCGTACAATACAATATTGTTAAATATAGTCATATTATAGTAGATCTCGTGAACTTTTACATAGATGACAATGACCTTTGATTAGCAATTTCTCATTTTCCCCTCACCCCAGCTTCTGATAACCACAATTCCACTCTTTAACTCTATGAATCTGTTTTAGACATTTCTTACAAATGGAATTATATAATATTCATACTTCTGTGATTAGCTTATTTCACTCAGCATTATTTTCAAGGCTTATCCACATTATTGTATATTTCAATTTTTTATAGATAAATAATATTTTATCATATGCTTGTTTCTATGAAAGACCCTGGATATGGCTAGGTAGTCTTTCCCCTCAATTTCTATGGGCAGAAACTGTCTCCTTATCATAATTCTGCTACATGTACTTGTAAAAATCTTAACTCTAAAGAATTCAGAAAGGCTTAATACAGGATTGAATTATTAGAATATTATTATAATATTCTCTTTCTAACTTAACTGATTTAAAAGGAGTTTCCATAGCAAGTAAATTAACGATGTGCTAGTGTGTTAGTACTCTTGATGCAACTAGAAATATACAAGTACAATTAACACACACACACACACACACACTTAACCACCAATTCTGCATTTTGGTAAAGCACAGCATAATAATATGCAGGTGACCCAAAGTAAATATAAGCAGGAAAGGAAGTGGGGTGGCACAGGGACTCTGCTGTCAGCATGAGCTTTCATGAAAGAGGGGGTTGAAAGCCACTTTCTCCCTAACTAGAATGTTTATGTATTATTCACAGTAGCAAATAATTGCAAAATGTCAACATTTCATTTTCCTCCTAAGAGCTTCTTTTGATTAGTGAATTGAACTAATTATGAATAAAAGGCTTTTTAAGTGTAAATATGAAAAGAGAGAATGTTTCCTAGCAGCAATTTGTGATCTTAAAATGTCACAGGCAGGCACATCACAGAGATACCAACCAGCATTTTTCAAAATATGACTCTGTGTCAGAAGCATGTGGTGTGGATTTGTTTAGCTTTCTTTTTGTCTTTTTTTCTGAAATAAGCAATGCAAATATAGATATGGTTGCCCAAGAGATTTCCTTCCCTTTTTGAAAACGCTTCAACATTTTCTCTGACAGCCTAGGAAATGTTGTTTTTAATCTGTTTAATTTGAGGCTGTATTCTTCACAGATAATGACACATTTTCTCTTTCACTTCCTGAGTATATATGAAAAAAATGCAGAACTGCCACACACACACACACACACACACACACACACACCACATTCACATTCATGTACACGTGCAACTAACCTGAGCATATGTACACACTATACACACATTCATGTACACGTGCAACTAACCTGAGCATATGTACACACTATACACACATACAACACACACACATACAGCACACATATATAAACAGCATACAGTATACATTTATTCACAACCCAAACTGGCACACACAACTCATATAACTACATATATAACATACATGCACACCACTTATGTGTTGCAAATACATAACAGATAGTCACTTATTCACACAACCACAATGCCTGTATGCAAACAGTAAAATGGCATGTCTACACATGAATTTTAAAGGCATCTGCCTATGTCCTGACCCTCCATGTCAAGGTGTGACATCTCCTGGGAGATCTCAGCTGGAAGCATTTCTGAAGCAGTCTTTTTCACAGTTGACAGTAACCTGACCTTTTCTGCTGGCTGACCACAGGGACAAGGGATGAGAAAGATGCATAAAGTAGAAAAACACAAACAGATACATGTAACCATGTAGATTTATTTTTAAAAGATCCAATCAGTTTCAAACCTGTTCTTTCTGGCTTCCTTTTCTATTGAGATAATTAAGTCATGTAATTAAAAACAAAGATGTTGTAAAAAACTTTCCCTCTTTGGGTTGTGGTCAGAACTAGAGACTAGACAATTCTCCACATTATTCAATGTGGATTATTTTTTACTATTTTATTACAGCATAAAATTCCTAAAATCTTAAAAATTAGTTGAACTCCATCTTAGCTTTCTCTCCATTGTATTACACACACACACACACACACACACACACACACTCCTTTATAAGAAACTTTTTAAAAGTGAGTGTTTGGTTTTACTTTTCTTATAATTATTTCCTTCTGAATTACCAAGTGTAATGGTGGTGCTAGGAATTTTTAGTGCATAAATGAACCCATCTTAAAGAACGGCAATCACAATTTAATTGAAGAATAAAATGGGATCAATGTGTTTCATATATTTAGAAACTTTGATAACTTACTCTGTTCCAGTCAATGTACAAATACTTACTAGTAAGAAAAATGTGAAAATTCCTGCCTTCCAGGTTATCCAGACCCTTGAGAGAAATAAGCATTACACTATTTTGAAGTTAGTACTTCTGATAAGGAAAGATACAGTTTACTGCTTGAAAACAGAGGAGAAAGTTGACCAAACTCCAAGTATCAGGAAAGACCACTGCATCTCAAGCCCCTCTACAGCTTCATTCAAGAAAACAAACACTTGCAGGCCCATGAACTGAGGCAAAGACATGTATATGGGTGGTAGAAAGTAAAAAAACACATGGTGTGGTGTCACAGAGCCTGCAGATTACAGCCACCCTTTATAAACTCACACTCTGTGGCAAATTTGCACAGAAAAATAAAATATTAGATTCCCGAGATGGTGGCGAATAGAGTGCATCACCCCTGTGTACGGCATCACTGCGCAGGTGATTAGCGAGTTTAGAACAGCCAGAAGCTGTCTTGTTAGGAATTTCCAGCAAAATTGGGGTGTCCTGAAACCTAGAGGAAGGATTTCAACACCCAAGGATCACTTACTACGGCTCAATTACGAGTGAACCGTGCGCCTGGAGATTCAGGCTGATTGATCAGCCGCCCACCCTGCAGCCAGAGCCTGCGTGCTGACGTGCAAGCAATGCAGAGAAATGGTGCTACGGATTCTGTGGGGTCCTGCCAATTGTGCCCTCACGGTGCTCCAGGCTGAGTTCTGGGTTTGAAATGGGGGAGAGAAACAGTCCATATCTGCCCTCCACACCGGACACCCCACAGAGGAAGCCAACAGCCACCATCTTGGAGAGCTGACGTCACCATTGGCAGACTCTGACAGATCCGACCCCATCGCAGCAAGTTCAGCTATGGAACAGGTATGTGACACTTAGCCCTTCTTCCATACAGCGGGGAAACCACATAAAATCTCTCTCCGGCTCTCTGGGGGCATGATTATCAGAGTGAGCATGAATAGAGGCATGGGGAAAGGTAAAGGCACCTGACCTCCAACTCCCCCCTCCCACCAGCGCGAAAACGAAACCTCTCTCGCCAGCTCTCAGAGGAGTGGCTATCGGAGGGAATCGAAACATTAGGGGGCCGGTTCCCAGTAGCCGTGCTCCATATCCAGGAAACTGCAGGCCCAGAGTGTAGCTTGAACTGCAGAGAGGTATCACACTGGGGAAAGCCTGTCTGGCAGGAGAAGCGAGGAGACTAGAGGCCAGGAATAAACCTAAGTGAACAGGATTGGAGAGACACCAGGAGGAGGAGGAGGGAGCGGCCTCATACAGCCCAAGGGCAAAATCTTGGTCCAGAAGGTACAGCTCCACCTACTGGAAGCAAAAAAAAATAGAAGGCTAACAGTGCTTTTTTTTTTTAATTGTAATTTTTATTTTACTTTATTTTATTATTTTTTTTATCATTTCTTCTCTTTATTTTCTATTTTTTTTCTCTTTCTTTCTACTCTCCCTCTCTCTTTCTTGGTTTGCTTCCTCACCTTTTCCCTGTCTTTCCTCCCAAGCATGACCACGCCGATTACGTGTAATTTACTAAATGCAAATAGATGAATATTATGAGATGGTCTATAGCCCACCTAAGCCCTTAACTACCCTCAAGTACTCCTGTCTATTCTCTTGTTAATATCCGCCTGCATTTGAGCAACCCCCCAAAGAAGCTAAGATACACTAACCTCCATACCATCAAATTGCCCGACTTTAACATAAAATCCTAAGTTCAAACCTCAATTCTCTATAAGCCATCAAAATCTGTAGGCCTTTAATGAAACTAATGAATTTACCCTAAATCACAATTAAATCCAACATCTCTCTAAACATTGTCTCCCAACACAAAGGAGAGATCTTGTAGCTATACAAAACCAAAACAAATTTATAGGAGAAAACAGAAACACACCAGTCAAACAGAGTTGGAAAGTAACAAGAGAACCATGAAAAACAAGGGAAAAAAAAGGTTTACAAACAATGCAGGATAACTGAAATTTACAGGAGAACCTAGAGGCATTAGAAAAATGGACAGAGAAAGAACTCAAGGCTTACCTGACTCAGATGGAATGGAATCTTAAAGAAGTCATTAGACAGCAAGCCCAAAAAATGAAAGAATACTTTGAAAATGAATTACATAAGCAGATTCAAGAAGCAACAATAACTCTACCAGGAGATAGAGATTTAAAAAAAAAATCAAACAGTAATCCTAGAAATGCAGGAAACCATAAACCAAATCAAAAACTCAAATGAGAATATTACAAATAGACTACATCAAATAGAAGTCAGAACATCAGATCATGAATACAAAGTTTATCAACTTGAAAAGACTAAGTCAACGCAGAAAGGCTGGTAAGAAGCCACGAGCAAAATATCCAAGAGATATGGGATGTCATAAAAAAATTAACTTAAAAGTCATTGGGATAGAAGAAGGTACAGAGGTCCAAACCAAAGGAATGAGCAACCTATTGAATGAAATAATCTTAGAAAACTTTCCAGAAATGAAAGATGGAATGGACTGCCAAATTCTGGAAGCCTACAAACCCCAAACATACAAAACTGTAATAGACCAACTCCAAGACACATTATTATAAAGATATCCAACATACAGATCAAGGAGAGAATATTAAAAGTTACAAGAGAAAGGAGGCAGATTACATTCAGGGGTAAAACAATTAGGTTAACAGCTGATTTTTCATCACAGATGTTGAAAGTGAGAAGCTCCTGGAACAACAAATTTAAAACACTGAAAAATAATGGAGTCCAACCAAGAATATTGTATCCAGCAAAATTAAGCTTCAGGTTTGACAATGAAATTAAAATATTTCAGGATAAACAAAAGTTAAAAGAATTCGCAGCAAGAAAACCAGCACTGCAAAGCATTTTGAGCAAAACACTACAAGAAGAGGAAACAAAAAACAGCACCCAAAACTAACAGTGGGAGGTAACTCAGTAAAGGGCGGGAAAATAACCAAAAAGGAAAACTAGCCAAATTAAAATAAATAAATAAATAAACATGACTGAAAGTACAAACCATATATCAATAGTAATCTTAAATGTTAATGGCTTAAACTCACCAATCAAGCAACATAGGCTAGTAACCTGGATTAAAAAAACAGATCCAAAAATATGCTGCCTTCAGGAGACTCATCTGACAGGAAAAGACATACACAGGCTGAAGGTGAAAGGTTGGGAAAAATCATACCACTCATATGGTCCACAGAAGCAAGCAGGAGTAGCCATACTCATATCTTATAAAATCACCTTCAAACCTAAGTTAATCAAAAGGGATAAGGAAGGACACTATATACTGTTAAAAGGAACCATTCACCAACAAGACATAACAATCATCAATATGTATGCACCAAATAATGATGCTGCAACGTTCATAAAACAAACTCTACTCAAGTTCAAGAATCAAATAGACCACAACACAATAATTATGGGTAAATTCAAAACACTGCTCTCACCATTGGACAGATCCTCCAAACAAAAGCTGAATAAAGAAACTATAGAACTCAATAACACAATAATAACCTAGACTTAACTGACATATATAGAATATATCAACCATCATCAAGTGGGTATACGTTCTACTCAGCAGCACATGGATCCTTCTCAAAGATAGACCATATATTATGCCATAGGGCAACTCTTAGTAAATATAAAGGTGGGGAGATAATACCATGCATCTTATCTGATCATAATGGAATGAAACTGGAAATCAATGATGAAAGAAGGAAGGAAAAATCCTGCATCACCTGAAAAATAAACAATATGTTACTGAATGATCAATGGGTCACAGAAGACATAAAGGAGGAAATCAAAAAATTCTTAGAGATAAATGAAAATACAGACACGACATATCAGAATATATGGGACACAATGAAAGCAGTTTTAAGTGGGAAATTCATTGCCTGGAGTTCATTCCTCAAAAAAAGAAAAAATCAACAAATAAATGAGCTCACACTTCATCTCAAAACCCTAGAAAAGGAAGAGCAAAACAACAGCAAATATAGCAGAAGGCAAGAAATAATTAAAATCAGAGCGGAAATCAATGAAATTGAAACAAAAGAAACCATGGAAAAAATTGACAAAACTAAAAGTTGGTTCTTCGAAAAAATAAATAAGATCGACAGACCCTTAGCCATGCTAATGAAGAGACGAAGAGAGAGAACTCAAATTACTAACATACGGGATGAAAAAGAAAATATCACAACAGACACTACAGAAATACAGAAGATAATTAAAAAGTATTTTGAAACCCTATATTGCAATAAAATAGAAGATAGTGAAGACATCGATAAATTTCTTAAGTCACATGATTTGCCAAGAATGAGTCAGTAAGATAGACACAATTTAAATAGACCAATAACAAAGGAAGAAATAGAAGAAACCATCAAAAGACTTCCAACCAAGAAATGCCTGGGACCAGATGGGTATACAGCGGAGTTTTACAAAACCTTTAAAGAAGAGTTAATACCAATACTTTTCGGTCATTTCAGGAAATAGAAAAAGAAGAAGTTCTTCCAAATTCATTCTATGAGGCCAACATCACCCTGATCCCAAAACCAGACAAAGACACTTCAAAGAAAAAAAACTACAGACCAATATCTCTAATGAAACTAGATGCAAAATCCTCAATAAAATTCTGGTGAATCGGATACAAAAGCATATCAAAAAAATTGTACACCATGATCAAGTAGGATTCATCCCTGGGATGCAAGGCTGGTTCAATATACGGAAATCAATAAACGTTATTCATCACATCAATAGACTTAAAGATAAGAACCATATGATCATCTCGATAGAAGCAGAAAAAGCATTCAACAAAGTACAGCATCCCTTTATGTTCAAAACACTAGAAAATCTAGGGATAACAGGAACTTACCTCAACATTGTAAAAGCTATCTATGCTAAGCCTCAGGCTAGCATCATTCTAAAACAGTATGATACTGGTACCAAAACAGGTGGGTAGACCAATGATACAGAATAGAGGACACAGAGACCAATCCACAAAATTACAACTTTCTTATATTTGATAAAGGGGATAATAGCATGCAATGGAGGAAGTATAGCATCTTCAACAAATGGTGCTTGGAAAACTGGAAATCCATATGCAACAAAATGAAACTGAATTCCCTTCTCTCGCCATGCACAAAAGTTAACTCAAAATGGATAAAAGAGCTTGATATCAAATCAGAGACTCTGCGTCTGATAGAAGAAAAAGTTGGCTCCAATCTACATATTGTGGATTCAGGCTCCAAATTCCTTAATAGGACACCCATAGCACAAGAGTTAAAAACAAGAATCAACAAATGGGTCTTACTCAAACTAAAAAGTTTTTTCTCAGCAAGAGAAACAATAAGAGAGGTAAATAGGGAACCTACATCCTGAGAACAAATATTTACTCCTCACACTTCAGATAGAGTCCTAATATCCAGAGTATACAAAGAACTCAAAAAATTAAACAATAAGATAACAAATAACCCAATCAACAAATGGGACAAAAACCTGAACAGACACTTCTCAGAGGAGGACATACAATCAATCAACAAGTACATGAAAAAATGCTCACCATCTCTAGCAGTCAGAGAAATGCAAATCAAAACCACCCTAAGATACCATCTCACTCCAGTAAAATTGGCAGTCATTATGAAGTCAAACAACAAGTGCTGGCGAGGATGTGGGGAAAAGGGTACACTTGTACATTGCTGGTGGGACTGCAAATTGGTGCGGCCAATTTGGAAAGCAGTATGGAGATTCCTGGGAAAGCTGGGAATGGAACCACCATTTGACCCAGCTATTGCCCTTCTCGGACTATTCCCTGAAGACCTTAAAAGAGTGTACTATAGGGATACTGCTACATCGAAGTTCATGGCAGCACAATTCATAATAGGTAGACTGTGGAACCAACCTAGATGCCCTTCAATAGATGAATGGATTAAAAATGTGGCATTTATACACAATGGAGTATTACTCAGCACTAAAAAATGACAAAATCATGGAATTTGCAGGGAAATGGATGGCATTAAAGCAGATTATGCTAAGTGAAGCTAGCCAATCCCTAAAAAACAAATGCCAAATGTCATCTTTGATATAAGGAGAGCAACTAAGAACAGAGCAGGGAGGAAGAGCATGAGAAAACAATTAACATTAAACAGGGACGAGAGGTGGGAGGGAAAGAGAGAGAGAAGAGAAATTGCATGGAAATGGAAGGAGACCCTCATCGTTATACAAAATTACATATAAGAGGATGTGAGGGGAAAGGGGAAAAAAACAAGGGAGAGAAATGGATTACAGTAGATGGTGTAGAGAGAGAAGATGGGAGGGGAGGGGGGATAGTAGAGGATAGGAAAGATAGCAGAATACAACAGTCACTAGTATGGCAATATGTAAAAACGTGGATGTGTAACCGATGTGATTCTGCAATCTGTATACGGGGTAAAAATGGGAGTTCATAACCCACTTGAATCAAATGTATGAAATATGATATGTCAAGAACTTTGTAATGTTTTGAACAACCAATAATAAAAAAAAAATAAAAATAAAATAAAATATTTAAGAAACTATTTTAGTTTTCAGTTTAGACACTGTCAGAATAATCCAGCAGAACTCTGTGAGACCAGCTTGACTATGCTGGGATTAATGACACCTTCTAATTTCTACTTTCAAACTGTGTTCCTGTTTGAGACCTTCAGCTCTTAGTAAAAGCTGGAGGTACTGAGAATTTTTAACACATATATGTAGATAAGTGTATATACAAATGTGTGTGTATGTGTGTGTGTGTGTGAGTGTGTGTGTGTGTGTGTGTGTGTGTGTGTGCTCTCCAGAATTTTGCTCATGTTCAGTTTGTTCCAGCTTGTACCTTGAGTCACTGAGTTGAGCAAAGTTCATTCCAGAAGTCATTGGATTTCTCTGAATCAGATACTGGCACTTCTCAAGGTCAGACAAAGGAATTGGTGCCAAGCCATCTCCTTGGGAAGGACGGTCTTTAGAAACAGAATGAGGAGAAAATGTCTCTATGAGTTTGAGTAAACCAGCACCCAGAGAAACTGAGGATATTAACTTCACTCCTGAGAATGTTGCCATTTCCATTCTTGAGAAAAATAACCGTCTTCTCCAGGAGAATTAAAAGTCGACCAATTTTATTTGGTCTTGTTAAGTTACTTCACATTTTAGAGTTAAACTTTATGTATGACCCCATGGCCCATGGAATCCCTAATTATTTGATTAAGGGTGGTATTTTCAGGAACTCTATTAATGAGACAGAGACCACATGTGTTGAACCACATCATATATGTCTAAAGACAGCTTCCCACTCAGCAGTCACAGAGATGTCCTTACAGAACTTAGGCACACGTTTGAATGATAATAGAGACAAGGAAGCAGCTGGTCTAGCTATGGCTATCAGTATCATTGGAGCTACTTGGTATGCTCAGTTCTGATGTTTTTCTTGGGAGATGGGGGTTAGTTCTTCAAATTTTAGGTCTAACAAAAAAGGGCAGTGTAAATACACAAAAGTCTCTCTTCTTAATTTGGGGTACAAATTTGGAGGACAGAAATTCTAGTGGGCACTTATCCAATCTATCTCATCATTTATTTTTGTTTAGATATCAGAGGCTTAGTAATCCATGATTTGAAGGTGGTGTCACTAACAGTGCAATTGGCAGGGGAAGAACAAGAGAAGTGTAAGAGAAGATGCTAAGGGTTTGGGGAAAAGAAGAGCAATAAAACACACACACACACACACAGGGAAGCAATGTCAGATATATTCTTAGAAATTCTCTGGGTTCTGTCTCACACACACATATATATATACACAAAGCAAATATATCTACTTATCTTTAATCATTGGTAAAAGGAAGGAATTAAAAAAATAAGTTTTTTTATCTAATAGCTTCCTATCTTCACCATACACAAGGCTCTATTAAAACCTTGTGACAGCCCCATGCATGGAAAAGAGAATGTCAGTGTACAGGAAAAACCCTCAATGGACTGACTTTTCACACCTGCCTAAGACTTATATAACCAGGCAATGGCTAAGCAGAAGAAAGATTGGCAAGTCACACACACAAAAAAGGAAAATTATTTCCTCCTTCATGGCCTAGAAATGGGTTGAATTATTAATAATTAACCAGGCATTATGTACTAGTGACATAAACTCCAGCCAGTCTTTTTCCTGTTTTCATGAGATATCACAGATTATTTCAAATATAAATCTTCATTGGCTACTAAGAAAAGCCAGGTAAATCCTCTGAACCTGTGGCTGATGGCAATTAGGGAAGAGGTCCTTCCTGAGAGCCAGTTTCAACCTGTCAAAGGGGTTGAACTAAAACGTATGCTTATTTATTTATATTCTATTTAGTTACTGCAACTACTAGTTATGGTAATTCCTTGGCTATCTTCAAGAAAATTCATCTCCCCAGAGATCTTTAATATTAATTCCAGAAATTCATAAGCTCACCAATTGTTAATGTAAAATTTATGAAAGTGAGACATTTAAAACTATGGTTTCTATGGTAACAGATTTCCAAAGCAAATTCAATCTTGGAATAAAATATCTATCTTTGTGGAATGATTCTGCTTTCATTCTGTTTGAAGACAGAAGAAAAAATGTGGATTCTTAATCACATTTTTCTCCAAGAAAGGTTTATACAAGAGGCCAAAAAAAGACTGACAAAGGCACTGAATTTTATTTTGCAAGAGGAACAACTCTATGTTTATTTAGGCAATGTTTGCACCGTCTTTTCTGCTGTATCTACACAGTTTGTTCTGACTCTGGCTACTTCAACCTCAATGATGATCATTCAATCGCCATCACATACCTCTCATCTGCATGAACTTCAAGGACCTTCCAACTGGTCTACAAATTTCTTTCTTCCTTTCTTCCTCCCTTTCTTTCTTTCTTTCTTTCTTTTCTTTTCTTTCTTCCTTTTTAAAATTTTTTTCCTAGTACCAAGGATTGAATTTAGGGGCACTCAACCACTGAGCCACATCCATAGACCTATTTTGCATTTTATTTAGAGACAGGGTCTCACTGAGTTGCTTAGCAACTCATTTTTGCTGAGTTTGGCTTTGAACTCACAATCCTCCTGTCTCAGATTCCTGAGCCACTGTAATTACAGGTGTGTGCTAATGTGCCCAGTTGGTCTACCAATTTTCAATATTGCCATCCTACTATCGACTTTCAATAACAAGAGCTACTTAGAAATATGCAACTTTCATGTTTGAACTTCATCAGTGACTTCATATTTTCCTTAAAATAAAATCTAATTCCATATCTGATGCATTGGTCAACTCTCTCAAGCCTCCTAGTGAACAATCCCCTACATTTTCCATCGAATTGCACTGTCTCTGCCTCTCTTTGTATTATTCCAAAAGGAAACATCAGTTTCACTCCCAGAACTTGTGGTTTTAACCTTTCTGGTCCCCCCATTTATTCAACTTTAGTTAAAAAACCCTCTTTTTTGGGAAACCCTTCTCTAGTCACCCATTTCAGAATATCCCTCAGTCAATGCCTGTGACATAACTCTGCTGCTGTCTTTAAGGCACTCGAAGCTTTTGGAGTTGTGAGCACACAGTGATGGTTAGCTAATAGTATTTTCTCTGTAGATAATTTATGAAATCTCATCTGAACTCCTATAATTGCATTAAAACTTTGTTAGCTTATACTATTAATCTTCAATATACCATCTACCTCTCAGGTTTATTCCAATCACATAATCCCATAGTTGAACATTGAGTTATTTGGAAAGATTTTTAAGATATAATGCTTTCCAATAAAAATTGTCGAGTATGCTGTCAAGCCAAATTGCCTGCACTGGGCAAAGAATAACATGATTGTAAGCATAGAATGGACCAGGTTTCTAGCAATACGTCATGAAAACTTGCCACTCCACTGATATTTTTACAGAAAACCACACAAATAATAGCATTATCAGTAGTGGAACACTGAATATTTCCCCCCCAAATCATAAACACACAAAAAAGCTTATTCTCACTACTTCTAATCAATATCTCAGTAGAGGTACTAGCTATGGCAGTTACACAAGAAACATAAAAAAGTACCTCCAAATTAGAAATGAAATAAAATTATATTCAAGAAAAAATTATTAGAATTACAAAAGGACCTCAGTTGGGTTGAAGACTATAAGATCAATATACAAAAAATCAATTATATTATTATACAGTGCCAACAAAAATGCAAAACTAAAATTAAAAAGTTCTGTTTACAATAACATATAAAATGTTCTCTTTACAATAATGTAAAAAGAATATAATATTTACAAATGAAGTAAACAAAGAAAGTGAAAGATTTATACTTTAAAAACTCCAATCTGAATAAATGGAAAAATAATATCTCATATCCATGAGCCAGAAGATTTAATGTTGTCAAGATAAAAATACTCTGAAAATTGATCTAAAAAGTCAGCATGATTCCTATCAGAATTCCAGGTATTTTATTTGTAAATTAGACAAACTAATTTTAAAATTCATATAGAATGGAAATGACACAGAATAGCCAAAACAGTACCAAAAAAGATGAACAAAACTAAAAGACTTACACCTCTTTATATCAAAACTGGTAACAAAATAGTAATGACAAAATAATAATCATGGCAGTGTGGAACTAACATAAGCATAAACATATAGATCAATGGAATATAGTTAATCCCAGATATAAATCCATATGTCCATGGCCAACTGATTTTCAGCAAGTGTGGCAAGTTTATTCAATGGAGGAAAAAAATAGCTTTTTCAACAAATGGGTCTTGGATAAGTGGCTAGCTACTCATGCACAAATGAAGTTGAATTCTTCCCTCACACTGTATAAAGACATTTACTCAAATGGATCAATGCCCTCATTATACAATCTAAACCATAAAACTTTCAGAAGAAAACATATATCAAAAATAGGCAATTTCTTTACAGACAGAAACTAGATTAGTGGTGGCTATGGTTGAGGGGAACTTGGGGTGATAGGAAGGAGACAGCTTCAAGGCATGGGATTCCTTACAGATGAGGGAACAACTTTGAAATTGACTGTAGTAATGCTTGCACATAGCTTCCCCAAGGACAATTAATTGTACACTTTAAGTGGGTGAATTTTAAGGTTTGTGAATCTGTGAATAGATGTAAAGCTGTTTGGTTCTAGCAAACAAATAAAAACCATGTTAGGTGGAACTAAGTCTTAGAGACAATAATGGAGAAGAGCTCTCATGTATATGGAACACAGAAAAAACTTGCTCTGACATGCTTACATTGAGTGAGGCACTATATTTTTAATATACATTAGCATTGTCCTCTTACTATTCACTGTAGAAAAATCTCTTCTCATTCCTTTTTTCATATGTGGTAATTGCCTCCTCTGAGGGATCCATGGAAATGAAAGAACAGGAAAACTAGAGTACTATTCTAAGATTTAAATATTTACCCATAATATTCCATCTCATAAAAATATATTACAGAGTAAGTAATGCAATCAACTCACTTTTTTCACCAATTCTTTATCTCACTCTTCTCCTTTTTCTAATTTATTTTTTCTTTTCTGTTTCCATTATACTCTCCTCTTCTTTCTCTTGGTCCTCTTCTCTCCAATGCCCCTTTAGCCCTTCTTTCTGTTCTATTTGACTTTAGTTTATTCATTTTTAGCATTAGATAGAAGTGAAAGTTAAAATAGGTCACATACTCCTATATGATAAGCCCAAAGTCAACTTAACTGTGTTTTTTTTTTTCCTTTCTTTTTTTTTCAAGCAAAGTCAATAATTAAGCTATATGGAGAGTGTCTTGTATGCTTCTTCACTATGAAAAAAAACAGGGTAATTATGTTGAATGATTCTTTTGTTGTTTTTGTTGTTGTTGAGAGAAGCTGTGTTGTGCATTGTAGCATGTTACGAGTAACCCTATCCTCTCTGCATTCTACATACCAGTATCTTGTCCCCCATAGCCTTGACAATCAATAACATGTCCACACATTGTCTAGTGTTACCTGGGGACAAAAATCTTTGCTTCTTGAGAACCATTACAAATCAGACCTGCAAGAAATTTTCTTTTTCTTGCTTTACTTACATTGTATTTGGGTATGTTCTTTTTTCTTTTTAAATGAAAATTAGAATTTGAAATGTATTTACCAAAGCTGCGTATGGGCTAGAAAGGTAGCTTAGATTTTTATTTTATTTTTACTACAGAAAGCAGATCCACTGATCTACGGAATGGGAGTGAAAATTTTCACTTTAACATTTGTACTATATTCCGCATGTAATAATGACATTCTGTCATCTTTGGTTTTCTCTCTAAAAATCCAACAGGGCCTCTTATTTTCTTTTGCTTTGCAGCTCCTGCACCCACTTTCAACTCACATCAAGTAACCTCTTGTTTGACTTTAAAACCAGCTAACATTCAACATGTGAAATATTGACAAATCTGAGCAGATTCTGATATTTCTGCTATGACTTGAGCAATGGTTTACCTAAAGACACATTATGAAGGAGACCATAGTTTCTCTGTGACTTAATTTTTTGTCTGGCTATCAATGGCATCTCCCTTTCAACCTCTTTAATTCCAAATGTCAGATCAATAAACACTTACTGGATAGACGCAGTGTGCAAGGCATACTGAAATCTTCAAAAATGTCATTAAAAGATGGTGAGGAAGGGAGCTAGAGTAAGCAGAAGACTTTGGAAGAGTTGCGAAGGCAGGTGAGACCTCACATACCAGCTGTTACCTGCACTCCCATCATGTTGTATTTGAATCAAGTCTTCAAAACACTTCCCCAGCATCCTGTCTATCAGGGAAACAAGCATGCACCACCACCAAAGGAAAATATTACCTTTTGAGTTTTTATTTTACCTTACACGCTATTTTAATTACTAGAAAGCTCCTTCTTTCTGCCACAATTGTTTTATTTGCCAAATTTTCAACTCTTATTGGTATTGAACTTCCAAGATTGCATCCAGTCTTTTCTATGAATATTAACATCAGACATATTTGAACTCATATTATGGTTTTTGTACCCTCCAAACTTTTCTAGGTTAAAATGTTGTTTACTCCATACCGTTTGTCAAATAACATGACTCAATGCCCTACACGTAGTGAAGGTCTTACTTCAAAGATCATTTTCAGTCTCTAAAATGTGGCATGGTCAAATTCCAACACAAGACTGCAGTCACCATCCAGCAACTGACACCCTGTGTTGTTTAAGGCAAAAAGGATCTAGGAGATGGGTGCAGAGGGTGGGACCACCTTCATAAACACAGTGCAGCAATATTCCCACCAGTGAACAGAATCAAAACCAGAGTGCCTAGAGAGACAAACCACCAGTTTTCCAGAAGTCTCACAGCTTTTCAGCAAGGCCCAGTCATCCCTGAGATGTGAATAAATTCCACCCTCTAGCACTACAAGGCATATGTGCAAGGCCTTGCTCTCCTAGAGTGCAATTATCAAGCCAGGCAGGCAAAATATGTCCTTTGGGGTTGGAGGAGGGAAAGATCAAATGAGTAATAAATCAAACATTTTTTTTCTTTTGAATTAAAGTGCACAGTTTAAGCAATATTTCAATTATGAGCTTGACATTACTCTTTAAGCAAATGACTAGAGTTAACAAGAGAGCTACTACATTTTGAATACATTGATTTTCTGCTTGGTGTAAACTCTAAAGAGCCAATTAGAAAGCTTTGAATCATACAGACTCAATGTACCTAATACATTCTGCAATATATTACAAACTGGAAACAATCAGATCTTTGAAGGTGAAATGAATTGAAAGCACATGATTGTTACAACTTCAATATATAAATAGTAACGACTTACTAGCTCTTATCTGGCAATTTAAAAAATTGTCCACATTTGTTATGCACATCAACTAATGTGTAAAACTACTGAGCTTAAAGCTATAAAGATACAAAGATTTATTTTTCCAAAATGACTGTGAAATTAAATGAATACTTAATTGAACAGTTTTCAGTTACAGAATGTACTGATGTTGCCCTCCATTATTTTCAGAAGCAGCAGGGTATTTCCACTGCTGGGTCTCTTGCTTGCATCTTGCCATGACACTCTGGTTTCCACATTGAGCCAGGGCACCTATTTTATCAATCACAGAAATTCATCAGCTTAAACAGTGTTTTTTGAGTTAAGAATTAGTTGTCTTTTCCTGACTTCATACCAAACACTCACAGTTTGACCTTGTAGAAATGGTCTCACCCCTCAGTACCCAAGTTTCCCTATCTATAAAATTATATTAATAAAATGATAACACATACAATGTCATCAAGAAGGGTAAAAATCTGTACTAATTACATTAGCACATATTTGTTGTTATAATTATAGTTTCAGGAAAGGAATGCATGTCATGCTTTATAAGAGCACCTCTCCATAAAAAAAATTACTTTTCACTAGATTTTTGTTCTGATATTTAAACATTATAAAAGAATTGAGAAACTGTAAGGGGGCTTTATCTTTCTGTGTGGTATGATTATTTAGCATATAGATTGCACTTATTGATGCAAAGCACCTTCCAGTAATTTTTGCAAGATGCTTTCCTTGTGCAAATCTTTTGAGCTCAGAAAACTCAAGCATGGTCAATTCATAGCCAAGCAGCCTAAAGAAATGGAAGCAAATCTAGAACAAGATTTGTACCTTCAGTTGCCCTGAAGGGAAACATGTTATTGGACTCTGTCTTTCCTTTCACCTATACTGGCCCTTCCTCTACTCCTAGCACACCTTCCAAAGTTTCTTTCCACTGTCAGATGTAATGGTGTTGTATCACCTTCTGTTTCCCCAGAAGGGGCCTGTGCAGTCTCTAATCCACCCAGTTTTCCAAAGCAGGGCCAAGAGATCCAAGTCCTTTGCCATTTTCCATATTACGATATGACTCAGGGCTCTAATTTCAGGAATCTGAAATTATATTGAGGCTTTCATAATTTTTTAAAGACTGTTTTTTTAAAAAGAATGCATTACTCTTCTTGTGTGTCATTTGTATTTTTTAAAATAAATGAACAACTTTTGAAGCCTGATTTCAAAATCTCCATGAGGAAAGGGGCAGTTTTATTGAGGCAGTAGATCATCCCCCTATATTTAAATATCACACTTCCTCTGCAGTCACATGTCTAACCTCATGTGTAAGATCAGCTCTGATATTGCATTATAAAAGAGGTTAGATAAAAGCTCAGCCCAGTCCACTTCATCAGGTTCCACTTCAGGAATTAGCCATGCTCTGCTTGCTTGTGTTATGTCTGAATTGTCTTTTGTTTCAAAGATAGCTAGAGAAAGTTTAGAGAATACAGAATTGAAAGTGATCGAATGAATGGAAATATTTTCTTTGGGGACATCATGTAATCAGGCTCTTCAGTCTGTAAAAATCAAAGCTGAATAGGCTCAACGTCTACAAGTCTATAAAGTTGGAAAGAATAGAGAAAGGATTGAGATGGACTTGTTCATCAAATTCCAGAACAAAGGGCCCCCTTTGAAGCTTGAAAAGGGAGGATTTAGGATAAATGGAATGAACTCTTCTTTTTTTAACACAGTGGGGGATAAACTTATGGAGCTCATTATACCAACTATTACTATTCATTAAAAATATAAATAGACTCAGGCAAAGAGTCATATCTAAATAAAGATCAGTATTACATTACTAAGGAAGGTCTGGTTTTAGTTTAATAGTCAGGTGGTTTTGCTTTATTGTTATCCACATCTGGTTTAAGTTCTAGTACTGCCCTTACCTGAGAGATGGCTTAACCTTCAAAGTCTCAGTATGTATTTTGCAGTAGAGATAATAAAAGTAAGTACACTTTAGGATTATTGTGATAATTAAATGAGATGGAGCAAGTTAGCTTCAGAATGGTACATGATGGTGAAGATGATGGAAACTAACAGTAGAGGGGAAGAGAATAAAGGAGAAGGAAAATAAGGAGGAGAGGACAAAGTAGAGGAGGAGATGGCAGAAGAGGAGGAGAAGGAAGTGGGAGATGAAAAAGAGGAGAAAAAGGAAAAGATGAATGATGGTGTTAAAATCTGTTCAGGTTGATATCTGACCATTCTCAGGTGAATCCAAAATAGCATATCCCTGACATTTGTGGGACATCATACCCAACAAAGAATTATATGGTTTAGAATGAAAATAGGACTTCATTTGAGAAATACAGATTTAGATCATAAATCTGCAGTGGGAAAGATGATTCCACTCACAGTTCTCTTAATTATGGGTTCTAAGTTCTATTGACACACACAAACATGTGCATGAGCTCACACACTGCATGAATATTCACGCACACCTTGACTCTTTTGGTCCAATGAATCCTCATTTTTTTAAGAATGTGAACAGTTATTCTTTGTAGCTGGATATGACCATGGTGTAAACTCTAGTGAAATTGAGCAATTTATATTTTTAAATATAAACTATCTTTTGGCATACACAAAAATTTGAAAGATTTTTTCTTTGTTTTCATCCTTTTCTATTGGTATTGGAGCTCTGTCAATGGGAGCTCCTGGAACCAGACAACAATAAGTGGAAAGAAAATAATTCCATGTAAAACACTGTAAAGTGCAACTCTGTATACTCTCAACTTGCAATACATTAAAAATCAAGCCAAGCATTTTTTTTCTTTTTCTTTTTTGAGCTTCTTCACAAAGGCCTGAAGGAAGGTATTATGTCTTCACTGGTTGATCACTAATACTGTTTTGCTTTATATTTTGAAACATTTTTTCCCACCTTCTTTTTTAATTTTATAATTTCTTATTTTTTTTTTTGCTTATACACCATATGGCTCTCCATTTTTTCAGACATATTTCTTTTTCCTTTTATGCATAGCAAAGCCAACTACACCTCCACACTTCTTTTTTAATATTCAATTATAAAGATTCACTAGAATAGGCCACTTCTGCACACATGTATGTGCACTCATACACACACACACAGTGAGTGCTCTCTTTTCCTAGGGGAAACACACTTCTAATGTATGTGTGGGGTCTTCACACTTCAGGCTTGAGGTACTGATGTGCAATCTACAAGTCTGTCCTACACAGAAGGAGGCAATGGGGCTGGGGGCTCTTGGAGAAAATATTTGTTGCAGTTCAAAGCAAGCCATCCTTTCTGTCTTTTTCCCTCTCTCTTTATCTCTTTTTTTCCCTTCCAAGATAAATAGAAGTAGAAAGGACAAGCAGTTTTGATTAGCAATTAAAATGTTGTCAATTTTTTTAATGAAAGCGTAACCTCCAACCTTCAACTTCACACAAACTGGAGACAAGGTTGCAAAGCAAATGCTAATATATTTGGCACACTTTCGCACACTTGTCCTTCCGTGAACTTTTCTTGTTGCTAATTTGTTATGTCAGTCCATAGGTTTCAAAAGTCCAAACTGGCAAGTGTGGTGACCCAAAGAGAACCAGTGTTTGGAAGATCTTTAAATCGAAACATGGAAGCTGGGCAATTTATTAGCTGTGTACCTGTAGTCCTATCAATGTGACTAGTTTAGCTTGGAGGAGTTGCCGAGTTTCAGCAGTAATCTTCAGAGTGTTTCAAAATCCCTTTCTGAATGTGACATTTTTATTTAGGTAATAAATGCCTGCCAGTCAATCAACAACACTTATTGCAGGCAAATGATATATTTACCTAACTTCAATTGATAAGACCAAGGATAACAAAAGAAATACAGAATGAAATGATTTTCATCAAAAAGCATACTATTTTAAGAGCAAAACAAGAAAACATATATGAAAAGAAGACACGACAACACTGTGAAAAGCCAGGCATGGTGGCACACACCCATAATCACAGGAGGCTGAGACAAGAGGAATGCAACCTGGAGTCCAGTCTGGGCAACTTAGCAAGACCATGTCTCAAAATAAAAATAGAAAAAGGTGGGGGTATTACTGAGTGGTAGAGAAGAGCACTTGGGCTAAATTCCCAGTACCATGTGTGTATGTGTGTGCACACAAACACACACACACACATACACACACATGGGCATACACAATGAAAAAAATCTAAGTTTAAAAAATCAAAAGCAAACTGCTGAGAGGGATTGCTAATGGTGTTGTTAAGTCCATGTACAAGTGAGCACAGGTTGGAATGTCTCTCTCAAAACAGACAGATGTTCCAAGAAAGTGCATGACAGCTTGTGCTCTCCTACCATTGATTTACTTAGAAGAAGCCCAGTAGCAAAACAGATGTATCAGGTCATCCCTGGCAGTACAAAATGGAGATGGAAAACAATGAGCCACACTGCACATTTAAAAAAAAAAAACAGCAAAAAATGAGATATTTGGTTGTGGAGAGTTTTACTTGAATCCTATTTAAATGTCAAAAAAGGATCACTAAACTTACTCTTACAATATGAATTGTCATCATGAATCTACCTAAAAGTATTCAAAAGCTTATGTTCACCAAAAAATATGCACATAGATGTTTGTGGCAGTTTCATTCATAATTGCCCCAAACCTGGAAACAACAAGATAATGGTATGTAACTAGATAAATTTGTACCTTCTGATGAGGAAATACTATTCAACACTAAAAAATTTAGCTATTGAGTTATGAAAAGGCATGGAGGAAACAATCTTACTAATTGAAATAAGCCACCCTGGGAATTCTGCATGATCTCTACACCATGGGATTCTGAGAAAGGCTCAACTGTTGGAACAGTGAAATGATGAGCAGTTTCCAGGGCTGGGGACTTGGTAGATGATTAGGCAGATCACAGAGGACTGAGAACAGTGAAATTACTATAAATGATGGTTTAATGATGGATGTATGTTTTTAGACATTCACCCTAACCCATGGAATGTAAAAGACCCAACATTGAACCATAATGTGAATTATTGACCTTGGGTGAGTGTGATGTCACATTAGGTCCATCATGTGTGACAAAAGCACTGCTCTTACATGTGAGGTTGATAATTGGAAACTAAGCATGTATGGAGGTAAGGCGTAAGGAAAATCTCTGTTTTCTGTGTCTCTAAAACTGTTCTACACCAATAATGCCTTTAAAAAAGGCAAAGAAGACAGCCAAACTAGTTTCTACAACCAGATGATTTAAAACACTATTCTTTAGGTCAACCCAAGTGTGTTGCACTTTCCCTCTCCCTTGCTTTCTTTTCCTTTGTCTATTTCTCATTTTTATTCATTCATTTATTTAAATGTCAAAAAAGGATCACTCTACCAACTGGAATGCTATGCAGGGCCCATTTGCAATAGGCAGGACATGGGTGATGCAAGATAGGGAGATGCAGTCAGAAAGAAATCTTCAGTCTTGAGAATTTTACTTTTTCTAGAACTTTCATGAGTCACCTAGTTTCCTGTTTTTCCCTGGGAATGAAACTTGTGGTATATTTTGCTTTTGGACTTTATATTAACCTATGGATTTAGCTCATCAGAAGTAATAAATACTCATTTCAGTTTATGTTTATGAATTGTAACAGGGATATATGGTTCTTTCTGGGCAAATATGTATTCATTCTCTAAGGATGTGTGATTTTCAAATTCTCCCACCACCTCGTGGGAGTTGATTTATACTCTGGAGAAAACTCTGCCATTGTTGTAATGAGTAGAGTTTTTATTAATGACAAATGTTAAAAGTAAAACATCTTGTCAAAAATGGAATTTAATAAACTCTGAATTTTATTATAAATTGAAATATGCAAATCAGTAGAAAGAAAATCAAAGATGGAGACTCTTAACATTGTAATGTGCCCCTAGCATGCTTTAAAAATAATAGTCCCTTAAAAATATATAGTCATAGAGGTAATATAGATAAGCTGACAATAAAAATAATCATATTTGTATTGTCTTTTCTCAGCCTCTGTATTTAACTCTAAAGTGTTAACGTTGTATTCATTGTTTGGGTTAATTTAGGCAGAAACACACACACACACACACACACACACACACTCTTTATTAAAAATAGTAATTGTACAAGAAGATGAGGTGGAAGAATTAAAAGTAAAGGTTATGAAATTTGATCATCTCCATATTGAAGGTTACCCTAAGTACTCTGCAAATAAAAAGGTGCTTTAATACCGTGCCTGCACTTTCATTTCATTTAATATGAAACCCATGAAAGATTGTTCCTGAAGTCATTATCTTCAAATGTTGAGAGCATAGATCATTACTAAGTGACTGAAGTGCAGTGAAACTCTCAATGGGATCCTGCTCAGGATATAATATATGTCTCTTGGTATCCAAATGATGTGCAAAAGAAAAGAAAGACAAAACTTTAATTTTTTTTGTTTGTGTGTGTAAAGTTTTCTTCCCACTACAGAAAAGCAAGACCAAGGCAAATTAGTTGAAAAACTGAGGCCCAAGAAAACCAAAATATGAGTTTACAAAGTCATGTGAGAGTAATTTTTAAATATTCCTGAGGAAAAATATAGCAAATACCTTCTTAAAATGATTCATTATGCAAATATTTTCAATAGTGTAAGTTTCATGACTCATACCTTCTTTGTTTCTCTTCCCTAGACACAATTTAGATAATTCATGTAACGAGTATGTTCTGAATGGGTAATATTCATATAAACACATAGAGGAGAATTAAAAAAAAGAATATATATATATATATATATATATATATATATATATATATATATATATATATATATGATAAATTTAATTATTTAAAAAAGAGGTAGTAGCTGGGAATGTGCTGAATGCCTGTAATCCCAGCAGCTCAGGAGGCTGAGTCAGGAGCATCACAAGTTCAAAACCAGCCTCAGCAAAAGCAAGGCACTAAGCAACTCAATGAGATCTTGTTTCTAAATAAAATACAAAATAGGGCTGGAGATGCTCCCCTGAGTTCAATCCCCCTGATACCAAGGAAAGGAAAAAAAAAAGAGAAAAGAGGTACCTCATTGGACACGGTGGTGCAAGCCTGTAATTGCAGCAGATCAGTAGGCAGAGCCAGGAGGAGCAAAATGTTGAGGCCAACCTGGGCAACTTAGAGAAGCCCTAATCAACTTAGTGAAACTCTGTCTCAAAATAAAAAATAAAAAGGGCTGGGAATGTAGTTCACTGGTAAAGTGCCTCTAGGTTTAATCTCCAGTATTAAAACAAACAACAAAAAACAAACAAACAAACAACAATCAGCTGGCTTGAGTGATTGGTGAGAGCATTCTTGATGAGGAAGCATTAGAAATGAACTCTAAAGTAGAGAGAGGTATGAGAGGGAATTTCAAAGTGAAAGAATCTCAATGGTAATTTCATAGAACACAAAAACGTTGCTTGCAATAAGAAAAGATTATCATTGAAAATAATGTTCATCTGAAAAAGTAGGTTGGAACAATTTTAACAGGCTAACTGATTAAAAAATTGGACTTGAGGCATGAAAAAGCTGACCAAAACACATACAAATATTTCTGAAGAACAAAATGAAAATATTTCCTGGTTATTTTCTCACAGAGACCCATAGTACTCAGAAAGCAAGATGTCCCAGTTGTCCTCTGTGGAAAAGACTATCTGGCAACATGTCTCATCAAGAGTGAGCCATTTCTGTCTTTAAAGAACTGAAGGGAAGTGTCCCTTCAAGTAAGTGGTAGTCATTGGTGTTCCAAGTGCCCCAGGGACAGGCTATCTGATAGATGAAAGGATTTTACTATTTATATCAAAATAACTAGGCGAAGGGGTCTGAGCTGGGCTGAAAGATGCTGATGAACTGTGGCTTGAAACCCTACCAGTATCAGGACCAAGAAAATATGTCACAGAACATGTGGCTTAGGTCCTAGGCATGTTCACACTATGTCCCTGGCACAGTGGTAACTGAATCAGAACAGGTGCCAAGCAGGACACATTGGTTAAATGGTGATAAAGACAGATCTCCACCTTTGATGTTCCAAAGAGAAATGAACACATACAAGCTAGCTGAGACAAAGCCCTCCTCATAACCTCCCCTGCCTTCTTGGGCACTGAGGCCACTCTTAATAAGCAACTGCTGTTGAAGTGGCACCCCCTTTCTCCACAGAAAAGCCCTCTTCACCGTGGCTGATTTTAGGACTGTCAGCAAAAGAGCCCATTGTAGATAAACTTCCTGTTTCCATGTCACCCTGTAGAAGAAGCTCTCCCCTTCTCAGGTGTTGTTGTTGAAGAGTTAACTTGCCCAGAACAGTGAAAGCAAAAGCTGCTTTTATGTGAACTTCTGCAGACTGTGAACTTCTTAGTCCCTCCCTTTTCACGCTTGGTATAAAACTCTGAAACTCCCTGAACTCGGGGTTCAGGGGATTGATTGATTACAGCAAAGGCTGTATCCTCTGAACCTGGCTGCAGCCAAATAAAACTGTTTCCTGCTGTCTTCGGTGCCTTGCCTCATTTGTCTCTACAACACTGTGACAGTGAAAGTTTACCCCTTATGAACATCAATCTTTAAATCCAAGTTGCTTCATCCTGATCTTAAAGGATATTTCAACAATCCAGATGACTGTGCAAAAAATGCAATGTGGAATTTTAAAGTCAAAACAATTTTAATATACTCTGCTTATTCAAGTTAATTTCTCCTCCAGAAAGTTGAAAGTAGGTGTGGTAGGTTAAAGATTATACAAACAAAACTGTTTTCAATAACTTAATTATTAGACTTATGCAAAAAAATCAACTTGCATGAAATGGTAAATATTCATAAAGCAATTTGGGCACAATCATACACATAAATCAGAAATGCCAGTGGTTTTGTCTGTTGCTTTTTTGAAAAAAATAATGAAAACACAATTAGAGGTAAAAAATATTTTCTTCAGCTCCATTTCTTTCTAACTTCCCCATCTTGTCTGGCCACTATCTGTAGATTTAATTTTGCTTCTGCTATAAATGTCTGTGGCTGATGGTAGTGTGGATTTGTGTCCTGTGGGGTTGGGGACTCAGTTCAGGAGATGTCCAGATCTGAAACAGACAGACAGTACAGGTTACAGGACAGCCAGCTTGGGATACAAAGCATGTGAAACTAGATCTCAAAGATTAGAAAGCACTGCACTCAGGCAAGTCAGCCACAGAGAGAAAGGGGGAGCCCAGGCAGAAAGGAACATAATAGGTATCTAATGATTTTTGTCAATATCATTAGGAGATATTGTATTGTGTGCAGAAATATCTCTGTGGCTACAAATCACCTTTTACAAAATCCTCCTAGGGAAGCATCATGGGAATGAAGAGGTTACTATTCACAGCTGTTAAATCATGGCTATCTCTGAGTAAAGGCCACACCCCCCCACTTTATTAATGGGTTCAGGACTTGAAAATATAAATATAGTCCAGTGACACATAGTAAACCATATTTGTATCCACAAAGCACTTTTCCTCAGAATACCTCAAAGTTAAGGAATGACCGCAATATTAAAATCACAAAGTACATGGGACTTCACTGGTATGGGCAAGGTGTGGGGAGAAAGAAGTTGAGGAACAAGGGAGATTCTCAGGCCTTATCATTGCACAGATCTGCTAACACTACACAGAATACATAGCAAGAGTAGACAGATTCTTGAAGAAAATCAAGCCAATATCAACTATGGCTGGGATTGAACCACCCCCCATTTCTGTTTACCTAGCAACATCAGGGTTCAGAACCCGCTTTGTGGTAAAACTCTTTAATAGTATGGTTTAAAAGGGAGATGATTAATTTGAAGGAAGACACTTACTGCCAATCATTTTCACTGCACTTCTTCCATTAACCACCCTCCCTGAGGCACAGCCATAAGGCAATATTACAAATAACCAGCTTCTGTTGGAGCCAAAAGTAGATCAGGCATGGAAATCCAGGTGGGCAGGGAGGGTGAACTGCCCTGAGGCCCACCTTCTTCATTGTCAGCCATTAACCAGAGGCCATTCTAATTCTTGCCACATCTTATTCAAAGCATCTATTATCTGGATGAATATTATGCCTGTTAGCATTCTAATGACAAAAAATGCTTGTGACTTTTACCCTCCTGACACAGATCTTTGGTTGCTAGTAAAGGAGTCCACAAGGCTTAGCAGAAATGAACAGCAGACTCTCCCCACAAGGATCTATCTTCAGGAAGGTGGTGGCCTTTGCTACTCATCATTTCTTTGATTACCAAATTTCCAATAGGAGGCTGAGCCGATGGGGTCAGGCCAAGTAGGGCCACAGAAATAGACACAGAACCCCCCAGAAGCAGTGCCAAAAGCTGAACTGTGCCTCTGAAGGAAAGGAAAGGAAAGGAAAGGAAAGGAAAGGAAAGGAAAGGAAAGGAAAGGAAAGGAAAGGAAAGGAGGGAGGAAGGCTGCCCTCCACAGAATGCTCAAAGACTTAGGCCAGCCCTGGCCCTGACTCAGACCTTGACCTTTTACATGCCCATGGGGTATGAAGAAAAAAATCCACCTAAAATGAGATGACTTGATTCTCCTGCCCCTGATACCAAATCCTTACCTCAAATGCCAATAACTCAATAACAACAGAAAAAAAACAACTACAGTGGATGTTTCTAACTGCCATCATTTATCCAGGATCCTCTCTGACTTCAGAAGCTGTCCTCAGGCTAAACTCTAAGCAAGACATCACACAGCTAGGATGTTATTTAGCTCTCCATTCAGAGGACCATGACCTGTGAAGACACCTTGCTTAAGCAGCTCCAGAGTCTCAGGGTTCTCATTTCTCAGTGTGCCAGAAATGGCTTGTGCATCTTTTCTGAGATAAGAGAACCTGGATGTTTAATACTTGCCCTCCCCAAAGTTCTACATTTTGAACCGTCACTTACCAAAAGAGAAAAAAAATACAAAAGCAAAGACATCATGAGCCTTTTAAAACTGACAACAGTTATTAAAAAACTAGGAACCTTGTCCATTTAATCAGTCAAACACAAATATCCCCAACAGATTTCACTATCAGAACATATGTTGTAATTTCAGATATATTGCTGGATGTTGTTGTGGTTGTGCGTCACCTGGACAGGAACTCAATTTCCTTCTCTGTGTCCCTTCTTGGTTTCTACCTGAACTATACAGGCAAGGTCAGACAGTCTGTCTTTGAAATTGGAAACCATTCCATGATTTCAGGCTTTATTCCTTTCTTTCAACCCTGAAAAAACTCCAGCACAGCAATAGTGGGCTTCTCAGGGCCAGCCACCTTTTTCCACACATTTTACCCTAGAGAATACTATCATCACATAGAACCCCAAGCTGAAAGAAACATTTGTGAAACTTAAACATTGCTGATCCCAAAAGCAGGATCCTTGGGGGCATAAAATTAATCATCCAATTCCATGTATGATCAAAACGCCTTTTAATAAGAGATAAAAATTGAATGCTTTATTTTTAATTAGCAAAGAAGTATTAATACAATCATAATTTTGGTCCACTAAAAATCGAATACTATTATAATGAAACAAAACTTCAGACTGCAAAGAACCAACACTGTCTCTCTTGACATAACAGAACTAATTTGATCCTAACCATATCTATGGAAATGAAACAGGATGAGTATTATTAAGTTTAAAATAAGGACAAATAGGCTGAAGCACATAAAAACCTCCAAAACCTGGCTATAGCAAGTGAAAAAGTGGAATCTTATTTCAGGGATTTTTCTGCTTCATAGTGAGGGTTCTGTTCACAGACTAAAATTTCATCCTCCACAAGAAATTTCCATCCTGATATTTATGAGGACCACTGTGGGGTCTAGTTACTCTTCTGATGCAGTTTTTAAATTACAGTTATTTACATTCTAGTTGGTATGACTGCTTTCTCTTGGGGATACATGGGGCAAAAAAAATACCCAAACTGCTGAGGGACATGCATGCATGGAGGAATGATAATCAGGGGCAATTCCCTGAGTCTCCTGATCTTTATCCCCTAGTGGAAACCTGTTTGTTGACATTTGTATTTATCATCTTAAAGACTTTGCTCACTCAGTATTGGAAATTCTAACTAACAGGGAAGAGAATCAGTCACCTTCTCATCAGCTCATCATTATTATTCTTTAGAGCCAACTCAATAATTGGCTGTTTTTAAAGATCATTCTAAGACTCCATGTGTGAAATACAACTGTTGTCACATTTAGAATGAATAAAGTGGCCCCTAAACTATGAAGCAAATGAAATCTCCTAAACCACAAGGTGAAATGAAAAAACCCTAGGCAATTCATGAACATCAGTTCATGAAGGATTGAACTGAAATCATCACAAAAGCCTCTCAAACTTGTCACATAGCATGTGAATTTTTACATGTGTGCTTTGGCAGATTGATTTATCAAGTAACATACTAGAAGTTAAAAAAATGTGTTTTTCTTCCTTTTTTTACTGAAGAAGAGCAATCAAATTCATTACCTGAAGCTGTACTTAAAATAATGTTTTTATGGTGGCAGTCAGACATTTTTCCACCCCTCTATCTTTGGTTTTCCCAACATATTTGAGACAAGCCCACACACAATCCTCAAAGGATAGAAATTGGAAGGCTAACTAATGAGTTGAAAATAACATCCACACTCATAATCTACACTCGATCTCTCCTCTTGTTAAACCTCATAGCAACTTTCATAAAGAATAAATTTTGGGGAGATCCAACATGATGGCGGGCAGGGAGGCAGCACTTTCAGTACCTCCTCAATAACGGGGTCAGAGAGACGCATCGATACACTTAGATTCTACCTGCTGAGAAACTCCTAGCAAAATTCCACTGAAGAGAGACTGGCCGGGAATTAGTAGCATTTTTGGAGGTGACAGTTTGCCCCAGACGAGTGAATCTCCGCCATGCAGCACAGAGGTCCAGACCAGCCAGCCGCTGCCCACGCGACTCTGCGACCATCGGCCACCCGCCTGCGCGGTGGACCGGGCCGTGCCACTCAGCAACTAGCCTCCGAGGCACAGCTGAGCAGGAGCGGTGCGGTGCAGGGACTCTAGGAAGAGGTCTCTAGCCAAGCCTTCATGAAATAGCGAACTAGGAACTGAAACTAACCAGAGAGAGACCAGTCCCACCCCTCCCTTTGGACACTCTGGCAAGAAGCCTGGGGCCCGCCATAGCAGAGAGGTAACATCACCAGAGTTTGGCCGACGGAATTCCTTCCCAGCAGAATCCACTTTAGCAGGTGTGTGACTCCCACCCCTTCCAGATACAAGCAGCCAGGAAACCTCGGGAATCTCTCCGGGGGCGTGTCTGTGGGGAAGCAGAGAGGATTCCCAAACCCCAACTCCCCTTACCACCAGCGGCAACACCCAAGGTCTTAACCGCCAGTTTCCAGGGGTGTGCCCACCAAAGGGGTCCGGAAAAATTAAACTGTTGGTTCCCAGGTAACGTCACCACAGCACTGGGGCTTAGATGAATGACAGAGAGAGTGCTCAGTCATTTGGGAAATAGGACACGCGGTGGGGCTGCAAGTGTAACCACATCCTTGGGGAACCGCCTCCGGTGAACAGGACCTGCTGGCTGGCTGGCAGGAGGAAGGGGGGGAGGGGCCAGAGAAGTGAAACGGCTCTGGACTAACAGGATTGAGAGATTCCCAGGAGCCACTTTACAGGGATTGCTGTTGGCACATAGAGGGCAGAAGCTTGGCTCGGAGGGACAGCTCCGCCTACTGGAAGACAAGAAAATGGATCTTTTAGACTTCAATTTTTTCTCTCTTTTTTCTTTTCTCCCCTTTTTCTTCTTTCTTTCTTACCTGTTTCAAGTTTTATTGTTCTTTCCATTCTCCTTTAATCTATCTATCTCTCTCTCCTTCTTTCTTTTTAAGAGCACCTTCCTTCCCCTAACCCCCAACTTTCATCCTTAGCATTACGTCTTCCATTAAGTGTAATTGTCTAAATGCAAATAGGTGAGTGTTTTGAGGCTGTCTATAGGGCTCCTAAATTCCTAGCTACTACCAAACACCCTGATCCAATCACCTGTTAGAATCCCCCTTCAGTAGAACAATCTTCTAAAGTAGCCAAGATATACTAACCCTCATACCATCATAACACCTAACCTAAACATAAAGTCATAAGAACAAGCATGAGGAAAAGATTAACATTAAACAGAGACGAGTGGTGGGAGGGAAAGGGAGAGAGAACAACAGCAGAGGAGGTAGGGAGGGAAGATGGGAGGGGAGGGGAGGGGGGATAGTAGAGGATAGGAAAGGTAGCAGAATACAACAGTCACTAATATGGCATTATGTAAAAATGTGAATGTGTAACCGATGTGATTCTGCAATTTGTATTCGGGGTAAAAATGGGAGTTCATAACCCACTTGAGTCAAATGTATGAAAGATGATATGTCATGAGCTTTGTAATGTTTTGAACAACCAATAAAAAAAGAGAATAAATTTGTGACAAGTAGGAAAGTGTTGTCTATAATGTAAAAATGTTGAATTAATGTAGTCTTGGCCTTCTGAATAAAAGCACATTTAAAATCATGATCATTTTTATTTTTAAGTGAAAATTTCATTTCAACTCAAAATCACTGTGTAATTTTCATCATAAACAAAAACTGCCAAAGTATGAATTTAGCCACTGTGTACCCAATGGCCAAGAGCCCAGAAGTGCAGCACCAAAGCATGTTTAGTCTACTATCAAAATCACTGATAACACACCACTCAAGCCCCTCATGTCTCATCCATCACATTCCATCCTTTTCAACGGAGTCACAGAACAGAACCCCATTCCTTCCCAGCCTTGGCTCTGCCCTTGTTTATTTTAATCAAGTGCTCTAACTTGTACTTCTCATGACTATATTCCTCGTGCACATTTCTAAAATCAAAATTCACACTTTCCTAGAATAACTGTACCTGAAACCTATGATTTGATAATTAATGTTCCAACTCTGCAAAATAAGTTGTATTCCCTATTTAGTGATTGATTCATGCTTACACTCTGAAACATTGAAAAATCATTTCCTGATGACATTACTGGCAATCACTGTTTTTTTCTGAGGAGCATTAATGAACAATATTTTCCATCTAGTGGAAAACTTTTACTGTAGAGAGCTTGAGGTATCTTCAGAGCAAAGGAAAATTGGCCTCTGTCCCTAATTTTGCACAACTCAATTTTCCATAGACAGCCACAAACAGGATGTGAGCCTCTAGCATGAAAACCAATCTGGACTTGATATCTGAAGCCAAAAAAAATCTAAATTAGTTTTATGATTTCCCTTTCTATACCTTGGGTACCAATATTACACCTGAAATAAAATCATTGAAATGCGCTTTGGAGCATGTGTGTGTGTGTGTGTGGGGGGGGTATGTGCATATACAAATTTGTCAAAAAAGCAAATTGTGTTATAATTTTTTAAAGTTGTGATTGTGACAGTTGAACTTTATTTCCTTCATAATTAACATATTTGGAATATTCTATATTGGTTATATAAGTAAAGATGAAAAGAAATAAAGAAATTGAAGCAATCAATACAATGAAGATGAAATTATATTAACAAAAAAACAGTGAAACGCATGAATCTGACACCTGAACTTTGATGGCTCTCACATTTATCTTTCTCTCAAGAAGGTGCCATTGTTAAGTCATGACCTCAAAATCAGCAAGCCTGAGGGGAACATTTTTCACCTCATCCTTGAGGTGCATTTCAAAGTGTTTTTCTAAGCAGGATAACAATAAGCATTCATAATAAAAGAAAACAATGATCATATAAGATGGTGAAACTCCAGGTAAGTCAAGATTCTTATTTGACAAATTGCTCAGAACTTGAGTATATTCATGTATATTATAATTCCTCAAAGGAAGAAAACAGACACTATGAGGCATACCCTCCACTCAAGAAGCCTTTTCTCAATAGTGTACCTTATAGTATTATGTTCCATGTAACACCCTTTAGAGACCAGGTCATAGAGAACTATAAGTCCATTATAGACTGAGAGAGGAAAAAAAAGTAAATAATTGAGATGCTAGAATAAATTAGAGGTGAAAAGTGGAAATAGGTGAAGTTTTCCAAATTTATAAGCTCATAACCCTATATATAATGTCTATAGGAGACCCAGGCAATAATCATCAATGGCTGCTAAAACTATTAAGACAGAAACTGATGGGAAACTTTATAACAGATCAGGCTGGAAACATCTGAACCCAGGGATCAATCTTAACATCTTAAAGAGGGGAACAGACATTGGGTGTCATATGAGGATTCAATAGGAAACATACAATACCATCCATGGAGATATTTTCATGTCAGAAAAATAAGACTTGCATTGCATCCAATCTCTGTTTCCAAATACCAGTTTATAGGAACTAAGGAGGAGAAGAATACATTAAATGAAACCATGGGAATGTAACCAGAAAAGTCCAGAGTATGGGAATATTTTTAGAAAAATAAACAAACAACCTGGTCTTTCAACAAATGAATAATGTGGTCTTTTCTGCACATAAATTATAAGATTAAAGAAAAGAGAACATTAAAAGTGTCTTAAAAGAGACAGCAACCAAACACAATGTATGAAATTATGTGGATCCTAATTTAAAGAAGCCAAGGGGAAAAGGCATTTGTGAAACAATCGAATACAAGTACTGACAGCATGATTTTAAGTAGCAATTATCAATATCATTTTAGATATGATAACAATATTATGGATATGTTTACAAAGCAAGTCATACTTTTAGAGAAAGACACTGAAGTATTTTGGGGTGAAATTAAAAGATTCCCTGGATTCATTTAAAGATAACTCAATATGAAAGAGATAGAAAAGGACATCCACCCAAGACTGGCTGCAAGTTGATAATTGTCAAGTTCAGTGTAGGCAGATGGGATTCACTAAATTATTTTGCTTTAGTATGTTTGAAATTTTCTATGATAACATTTTAAAATCAATAGCCTTCCATACATTTGGAGTACCATATTATAAAGGTTTCTCTGCTATTCCAACAATGTAGCTTCTATATATCTGATATAAATGGAACACTGTGGTGATAAATGAGAGGCTTCCTTCTGATGCTGAGCATGTTTGTATCAACTTTAAGGCAACTGTATGACAAGTCATTGGCAAGTGTGTCTAAAGGATTCTATCTATGTAGAAAGATACTACAAATAGTGGATAAAATGAATATGGTTCATTTGAGATTATAACTATGATAAAAATGATATTGATTTAGTTATAATTCTTGCTCTTGTCTAGAAAATACAATAATACCTTCTAGGTGATTCCAAAAATAACTTATTTTGTATCCTGGGTATATTTTCCCTTAGAAATAAATTGATAACGTTGTTTTGGGATTTTGGCTTTTAAAGTTTGAATTCATTTAAAATTTATAAGTAATATTTGAGCCAGGTGCAGTGGTGACCCCTGTAATCTCAGTGGCTTGGAAGGCTGAGGCAGGAGCATCACAGGTTCAAAGCCAGCCTCAGCAACAAAGTGAGACTACAAGCAACCTAGGGAGACCCTGTCTCAAAATTTAAAATAACAGTAATAATAATAATATAAAAAGAGTTAAGAATGTGGCTAAATGCCCTTGGGTTCAATCCCTGGTACCAAAAAAAAGTAACATTTAAGAAATAAAATAGTACAGCTAGTTCCAACAATATATATTGTCAAATGAGTGAATGAGTTGTGAATATGTGGCTCAAAAATTCTATCTACTGTGGTAAGAGTCACAGGGAATCATTAACGTGGAATTCTTATGCTTAGAAAAGACCTTAAAATCTCATTTTGTTTGATCCTTGTCCTCTTGGCAGAATCAAACTGAGATGTAACAAAGCTAGAACTGCATAACCAGGCTTCTCCCACTAAGCTACTACTATTGTTTGATCTTAGGTAACCATATAGTGAACTTTCATATCCTTATTTCTCTACTGAGGCATGTGAACTAGGTGGAAGACCTCAAATCTCCCCACAACTCTGGATGACATTCACAGCAGAGCACACAACCACATATTTGCTCAAATTATTGGGGGGTCCCACACATAAAATAGGTCACAAATTATTAGTAATTCCTGAGCTACTAAGTACATCAGGATGCAAGTGAGAACTGCTCCTGTAAAGGCAAACCTGAATTTTCTCCAACTTAAAATGCTACATGTCAAATGTCAGTAGTTTACAAACTTAAGCAATTTCTCCATTATTTCTAATGTATTATTCAGGCTACTTTTCACAACTGATCAAAACAGATGAAGGTTTATATATTTTGAAATGAAAAATTCCTTAGATTTCTCAGAACACTAATGTGGTTTTTGATTTCATCATTTTCTCTTGTAAAGCCTCAGTATTTACATTTATTTTTTAAGGTACTTCATAGTGATCTATAAATATCCAGGCATGTGGAAAGCCTTTAAAATGACAAGACAATTCACTGAGTACTTGTTAAATTCCAGGCACTCTTCTACATGCACACATCTCTTATACAAATGGTACGTATACTATGGAACATGGCAGAGGAAGCCTAAAATAAACACAGACAAATCCAACTAGAAAAGTCAAAAACACAACTCAAGAATGTGGAAAGCAAAAGAAAATTTCCTCAAATCATAATTATTATCTTCAAAGAAATATTTAAGAGAACTTTCAGCCAAAACAAGATTCTGTAAAATACTGACCCCTAAGAAATAAGGAAAATGTCTTAGAAATTAAAATTACAGGACTGGGGATGTGGCTCAAGCAGTAGCATGCTCTCCTGGCATGCGTGCGGCCCCGGGTTCGATCCTCAGCACCACATACAAACAAAGATGTTGTGTCCACCAAAAAGTAAAAAAATAAAATTCTCTCTCTCTCTAAAAAAAAAATTAAAATTATGGTAGTGATTTTTTTTTAATTGACAGAACAGCAGGATGTTCAGGAGAAAAAAAAGGGCTGGGGTTGTGACTCAGTGATAGAGTGTCTGCCTAACACATGGGAGGTCCTGGGTTTGATTCTCAGCACCACATATAAATAAATAAAATAAAGGTCCATTGACAACTAAAAAAAAATGATAAAAGAATATATTTTTTTAAAAAAAGGAGAAAATAAAATCTCCCAGGAAACAGAAAAAAAATGTGAGTAATCACCTTGAGACTAAACTCACCTCATTCCAGAGAGGTCAAATATGTGGTCCAGAGGCCGTGTATATGTGTGTGTATGTGTACGTGTGTCTGTGTGTGTGTGTGTGTGTGTGTGTGTATGTGTGTGTGTGTTTCACTTTTAAGCTAAGGATGACCCAGAGCCAGGCCTAACTTCTAGAACCATTCTTTTCTTGTTGTTGTTAATATGTTTTTAAGACATTAATGGGCCTTTATTTTGTTCACTTATTTATATGTGGTGCTAAGATTTGAACCCAGTGCCTCACACATGCTAGGCAAGCGTTTTACTACTGAGCTACAACCCCAGCTCCTCTAGAACCATTCTTACTAACTGGACGCCCACTTTGGCAGCTGGATAGGATGAACAGGCAGCCAAGGGATTGGCTGGCTGCCCCTCAGTCCACTCACCTGCTGGTTTTGCTCTCCTGCTGTTTACTGAGCTCCATGTGCTAAGGCGGATGGCCCTGGCCCAGTTGGCTTACAGGGCCAACCTGTCCCCCAGAGTATACGCCATCAGAAACTACCAATTAACACTTGAAGCTCACCAGGCTTTATGAGGCAAAGGTCATGTTTCCTTTTCCTGGTATAAAATCTTCAAAAGGCTAAAGTCAATCAGCTACATTTGTCAATGAGGAAGATGAAAACTAAGCCTTTGTATCAAATTCCTTATATTTCTATCATGATGTAGATTTCCCAAAAGCAAGCAGTACTATGATTTCTGTTACTTATTATCTAAAGTGATAGTCAAGATTCTAGAAGAAAGAGTAGTTCAATGGTTTCTCAATTTTGACTGCTTCAAACTCATATAGATATATTCAATGTCATAATGAATGTTCCCAACCCTTCAGTTTTGGTTTCATTTAAGTAATCCAAACACACTCAATGTGTTTTGAGAGAGCTCAAAATTTCCAAAGTCTCTTATCCCTTAAGGCCTCAGCTAGCAAACATGAATTTCTGGTTTAGGATAAATAAGTAGAAAATAAACCTGTAGAATATATTTTTCTGCCCTAATTTCTGTGTTGATATAGATTTAATCACTCTATCTATAAATGTATATAAAGACATTTATCATAATCTTGTCATTAAGCAATTTTTTAAAAACTAAATTCAAATCACTACCCTAATTAAGTAAAAAAAATAACAATGCAGGTAAACTATAGTTCAACTTTGTGCATTAAAAAATCAGGCTTTTGTAACGTTTAAAATAAGCCTTTTATACCATTAAGGGCTGAATTGTGTCCATTAAAAGTTCACATATTGAAGTATCTCCAAATATATTAGGGGACAGAGCCTTTAAAGAGGAAAATGAGTTAAATGAGGTAATTAGCACAGGCCCTGATGCTATATGAGGGTGTAAGAAGACTGAATCAAGATACAGACAGGCACAGAGGGAAGGCCATGTGGAGACACAGGGAGAAGAGCTATCTACAAGCCAAGGGGAGAGGGGCTCAGAAAAAAACAGCCCTACCTGCACCACCTTGATCTTAGATTTCTAGTCTCCCCAACTGTGAGGGAATACATTTCTGTTGTTTAAGCCACTGGGTCTGAGGTAGTTTGTTATGGCAGCCCTAGAAAACTTATATAACTCCTTCCTCAAATGCACCTTTGTCCTTCAAGTTTATGATATCTAATGCCAATTTCAGTTTCATGGGAGATTGCCTGGGTCTTTGTAAAGCTTCTCTCCATACAGATTACATAAATAAGGTGCCAATATCTGAGTTATGGAATATTTTTAAAACACTGGAAATTACCATATTCTCATTTTTTGAAGACTGTTGCTTAAATACTAAGTATAGCATAGCTTTTCATTTAGAAATTTTCTATGTAAAAAAAACTTGTTACTGAAAATTTAACACAGCTGTCTATTTTTTACAAAAACAACATTGCTAAAATGAAATAATCTGAAGATGATGCTTTAAATTTTGAAAACATTTTGCTGGGTACCAAAATCTAATATGTAGTAAAAGAACACCATTTGGAAATTCAAATTTAATAAAGTTACTTTTTTTCAGTACTACAGGATTACCATATAAAATGTGAGTCTTGATTTAAATTTTATCATATGTATTACAATATTATGTTTAACTGCCAAAGAATTGTTTAGGTACCTTGAAAATATAGTATGGAGATACAGATAGAAATATAATTGAAGGAGAATACTATGAAGATTTTTGATTTCATAAAATGTTTTCTTCATTGATTAACAAAAAAGAAAAATAATTTAAACTAATAGATGCATTAAATATGTTGTTCTAGAATTTTCAAGTTAGAAGGAAAAAAGTCACAATAGCATTTTTTTTTTCTTTTAGGGGTAATGTAGTTGAGAATCTCACAGGGCCAAATACATAGCAATCGCCCCACAGAGACTTCATTGCTTAATGTGTGTGTGTGTGTGTGTGTGTGTGTGTGTGTGTGTGTATGGTTTTGGCTGCTGTCCCTCAGAAGAGAGCAGAAAAAGTTTTTAAACCAACCATCTCTTCTATTATGAAGAAAGTCAAATACAGATTTGGATTTAATATGTAAACATCCAAGAATTTTGTCCATGGAATAACTTCCAAAATTACAAAGTAAACTTGAAAGTGCCACCTTAAAAATGTTTGCCAATAATATGGGATTATTATTAAACATTAGGAAACAAAGTATTCTTAAGAAGGGGTGCCTTATGAGGAAAGAGGGAAACTAAAGGATATTAATTATATCTAAAGATGTTCAAGCTCCATGTAAAAGTTGGCCACGGCAATCCAAAGCACTTAGAAATTGTTTCCAAATGGAAATATTAAAAACAAAGGGAGGGAAAGGAAATAAACAAAAATAAAAATCTGGCCCTTAATCATGAACATTCTGCCAGTCATTACAAAAGGATTAATTTTATATCTACTGCAACTTAAGATGAAAGTGCAACTCAATCTGGTTCTCTAGAAATTAACAATTTATAATGCAATCATTGAGAGCATGAGCCAGTCTTCCTGGGTTCAATTCCCATTTCTCCCATTTCCTAACAATGTGATCTAGGACAAGCTGCTTAACCATTATGCATCCTAGTTTCCCCTCTTAAATGGAGATAAACAGAATCATGTCAGTGGGTTGTCATATTAAAGGATGTTTCTCCATATAAATCCTTAGTGAATGAAATAACGATGTGCCATATGGTTATTGGTGGTAGAGTAATTCAAACTAACCAAAATCAGAGCAGAGTGAGTATAAAGTGACTGGTGAGGCTGGATTGGTGAAAAAACAAAAACAAAACAAAACAAAAAAACAAACAATAAAAAAATGATGAAAATTCCAGACTAGGTGATTTCTAAACACATTCACAAATTTTGTTTACATACAATTTTTTGCATCAGCCTTTATGTTCCTGAATGTTCCTTAATATTCCTGAAATTTACATCTGCTGATCTGAGCTGGGCTCATACACAGTATTGGATCAGACAAGAAAGCAAACCATCTTTTAAGGTGTTGCCTGAAACAGCTGACCTTAGGGCCTATGGATGAAATAATCGCACAGCTGATGGTTAAAGTAATGGTTAAATTCACCAGCCCAGAACATTATGGGCAAATATTGTTGGCCAGAATACTGTGAACCACAGGGACTGGATTCTCAGTAGTGGTCTCTGTGATCACTCATCCAAAGATTCAATAGTACAGTATGAAAGGCACTGGACACTCTGACTAGACCTTGACTCCAGCACACAGACTGTGCTCCCAACCACCCAGCACACCAGGGGCCTGCCTCCACCAGCCCTTCTCCCTCCATCACTGCCCCCACACCCCAGCTGAGACCCTGGCCAGCAGCTGATATTCTGCTACTTTCATTTATAGTACTGTGAAAGGTCTGGAGCCATTTCAACAATGTTATCTGGCCCTGACTGCCCTCTTAAGAAAATATATTACATTTTCATTCCACTTCCCTATCACCTCTTATTCCCTGTTCTTCTGTCTCTTCGAGAAATTGTTTATCATGCAAATATAAATAGGGTTTTTTGACTAGTTGCAAAACTGGTGGTTAACAGTGCACATAGCATTTCTGATCCAATCTGTACTTATATACACCAGGATGTTCCTGAGAGGTTTAGGCCAAAGTTGATTTCCCTCCCTGCTGTAAATGTGTGGAGTGTCCTTGGCCTATACTGGACATTCGATTTCTTCAGCATAAGTCCATTTTCTCAGCATTTCTCTTGGCCCTATCTAGCTCTTTACAGGCAGATAGAATAGCTTTGTGTATAGTCACTGTTTATTTCCTTGGTACATTTTCTTTTTTCTTTTTTTAAAGAGAGAGAGAGAGAGAGAGAGAGAGAGAGAGAGAGAGAGAGAGAATTTTTTAATATTTATTTTAAAATTTTTTCGGCAGACACAACATCTTTGTTTGTATGTGGTGCTGAGGATGGAACCCAGGCCGCACACATACCAGGCGAGTGCACTACTGCTTGAGCCACATCCCCAATTCAATCCTTGGTACATTTTCTATCTACTGCAGGTATGCTGCCAAAAGCTTTCTACTTTGAAGCACAAGGCAATAGAAAAAGATGGCAGATACACAAAACAAGTAAAAGAGAAATACTTCTCTTAAACAAAAGCTGAATGTGGTTAAACTCAAACTGAGTTTTTGAATTATATCAAAGCCAGGATGCAAAACCACACTGGCAAAAACACATAAAGCCCTGTAAGTAGCAAGTTAATGAATCAGAAGAGCAAAGCAACATGTGCCTAGAAAAAAGCACCCTGCAGTTTGGTCTCCACAGTATTAAACTGCAAGATAATACATTAAAGAAGTCCTATTATCTAAATTTTGTTTAACCTTTTTTTTTTAGTCAAAACTATTAATCCAATGTATTGTTCTCTTTTATTTAAGGAACATTTGAAATGATACTTTTAAGAACTATTTCATTCTCTCCTACACGCTGATGAGAAGTAAGAATATCACAGCAGTGGCTAAGTAGTATAAAAAATCATTCACTAGTAAGAACAAGATCTTCTGTATCAGCAATAAATCAACTTGAAGGTATTGTCAGAATTATAATTCCCTAATTGGAAGAAGCTCAACACCTTCAAATAATTTTGTTGCTGAAAAATTATCCTCCCAACTGACAAACTAATATTTATTAGTCTCAGACACAAGTCCATGACCAGTTCTAAAGATCTCTATACACTGCTTGTTTTATGTTTCTGAAACATTTTACTGTCAGTGATTTATTTCAGGTCCATGTGGCCAGCCATTTGTTTATTCTATTGCATATCATCTGCTTTTCAGTAGAGAGGTTTCAAGTTCTTCTCATTCCCTACCTCATATCCCACAGAAAACAATTTATGATAGACATAGATTTAAATCATTTGGATTCATGTTCAGTTGGAAACTCGAGCTGCCCTTCCTTTATATTTGGCAAATGCTTTAATGGGATTAGCAGATTGTGTTATTATGAGGTACTTATGGAGAGACGACACCTTTTTTTACAATGACAAATGATGTTAACAGTTTCATTTTGGGTGTTTAATAGCAGTACAGAAATTGCTGTGATAGACCATAAAGTCTTATTGCAAACACTGTTCATATCTTTTATTTCTGAGTGTCAACAGATATGTGTATCAGGATATAGCAGGGTCTACAGTGGGGAATAAAGAACAAGTTGCTTCACTTTTAAGGGGACATGACCCTTTGGGCCCATGGGCCTAAAAACCACCTGGTTCTTATGTGTTCATCTCATTTCCTAGACCCTACATTAGTGGCTTTGTTTGTCTAGATGCTTCTGAGAGAAGGCCATCCCCAGACTTCCCCACAGAAAAGTGTGTGCTACAGACTCCAGCTTGTCATCACCAATTGACTCCCATATTAGGGCTCACTTTGATTCAATCTACAGAAGAGCCAATCATTCAGAGAATATAATTTCTTGTTGAAACTACACAGGTAATGTGTAAGGTGTTAATTAGCATATTTACAAGAATCCTTGCTGTTTTCATGGAGAGGAGGTATCTGATGATAGGGCCCAACAGCTGTCCACAGTTCCCCGGTTGACATCTGAAAGCTGAGAAACTTCCATCTTGAGGTTTACTTGATTTTCACTAGTCCTCACCAAATCAGAATTAGATATATTTGGGGAGTAAGTGGCATCCTCATGGATGTCTTATGGACTCGGTTTACTGAAATTGTTAAGTGACATTTGTACTAAAGCTTCATGGATGAGGAGTGAATTTTCATGACACAAACCCTCAGATCAATTAAATTCCATTACCTGTGTAAAGAAATACAGAAGAAGTACTATAATTTATCCAGCAACTTAAACAAATGTAGTAAAGTGTTTATTTCTACTAGAATCTCACAATCAAGACCTCAATAAGAGTGACATCAATAAGAATATCACCATTTATTCTTTCTTCTCATTCCATTTAAATGAGCTAGAACCAAAGCTTTCAATTCACTATGTACAATGTCTTTTATAACAAAGCTGAAGTGTCCTAGACTATTAAAGAGTTTCTACTTTATTTTAATCAAAGACAGAACATTTTAATTTTTACTAAATTAAAATTGAAAACATATCCATATATACTTAAGGAATTTGCAATAAATGTAATTTAGCAAACTTGGAAGAAAAATAAGATGCAACACAGTTCTTTCTTATATACTCATTAGCTTTTACAACTTCATGCATTATCAATAAAAAGCATACATGCAACAAATATAGCACAGAAAACTAAACTCCTGGGATAATGGAATTGCCAAGCCTTGTCAGAGAGGATGCAAAGAAAACACATAATCTTCTGAGAAAGATTTCATCCTACTCAGACACATCCTATGTCATTAATTAGCATTGAGGCAAGATAGAAAAGATAGGTAGAAAGAAAACAAAAGGGTGAGGAAAAGAAACTGTATCTTTAACTCCAGAGCCTATGGGAAAGCTCCTCTCACCTTTTATCCCCAGGCCAGTTTCTCCTCCACAACTGGAGCAAACTGAATCCAGCAAAGTAGAAAATGAATAATTACTGACAAATGTATGAATAGTAGGATTATCATAAATTCACTCATCTATGAAAATTGCCTCATTTTGATTAAGCTCAAGTGCATTGTTAGCTTACACAATGTATTTTCAGACTAAACAAAGGGAGATGTAATATTTTTAGAAACCTATAATCTAAGATACATTCCCAATGTTATCTACCGATCAGATAGAAGAGACAACATTGAACTAAGGGCCTGAGAAAGGCCAGGCTCCCATAAATGGCCTCACAATCACCAGGCTGAGGCCATTCCCAATTACATTCCCATGCCCATCTGAGACCCCAAAGCTGCTTCTTACACTCAACAGCACTTCTCTGAAAACACATCTGCACTTTCACTTTCTTTTGTGTTTTGCTTTTCACTTTCTAAGGAAGCACTCCCTCTTTGCTAAAACCTGATTCATTCTTAAATTCTTTTCTGTGATAGGTCAAGAGCCTGGAAAGTAGAGTAGAGGTGCCATCTTTCTTTGGACAGATCTCTTTGAGTCCCATTATGGCGACAGTGCAAATCATATTAACTATTATTAGTGATATGGATTTGGAATTTAATCTATCCAATTCACAAAGAGAGAATAAGCTTAGCATAACAGAATAGTGTTTTATTTGCATATAATATATATTTATACCTAACTGGTGCATGAATCATAGATAATAGAATATTCTTATTATATCCCATAAGAATAGATGGGATATAACAGGGTCCTTAAAATACTGGAAAAATGGCATGCTCACAGTGAACATGCTGCTAAGGCAAACCTGCCCTCACCTCACTGGGTCAATCTGATTCTATGTTCCTTCCTCAGGGAAAAGTGTCTCTAAATACAATGATTCAATAGAACCTTGGTCTTTAAAATTTCCATGTTTTAAGTCAAGACACATGCATTGCTTCTGAAAGCTCCTAGCTTTTATTATATACTAATTTGAGACACTTTTGTGAGCTCTTACACAACAATGAGTAACACCAGAGTTTGTATAGCATCTCGGGAGGAATGAGCTTGCTTTTGAAAGCTGCTTCGACACCCTGGAAGAGCCATACCTCCTTGCTTTCTGGTGGAAAGGCTGCTGGGAGTCTATTCTGCTGGCTGTGCTTCCAGGGACACTGCAGGCTCTGTTGGGTGCCCATGCTCTCTCTCTCTCCCTCTCCACCACCCTCTGGCCCTCATTCAGCCACTCCAGGTTTTGCTGGTACTCCTGGAGCTGATAGTCCAGCTCACTGTGGTTCTTCAGCAGAAGCTCCTCCTGTGTCTGGCACTCCCATTCCCGCACCTGCAGCCAGCTCTCCTTGGCCTCCTGCTCCCGCTGCTGCAGGTCACACCTGTGGTGCCAGCACTGCTGTTCCTGCTGGAACTGGTGTTGAAGCTTATGGATGTTAGCCAGATCCTCACGCTGCTTCTCCAGGTTGCAGGACGTTTCCTGGTCTTGGAAGGAGCCACTTCGCAAAGAGCAGCTGGGAGCCAGGCTTTCTTGCTGGAGAACCAGCTTGTGGATCTCAATGTGGCTATCCTGAATGGTCAAGGAGGCCTATAGGGCAGCGGAGGACAAATGAATAAACAGGCTTGTGTATTGTTTGCCTCTTGGGTTGGAAGCATCCCTGAACACAAAATGTATAATCAAACTATTGTCTCTTAATATTCTGTCCTTTTTCCATATTACGTGTAAAGACAGACTTTGGCATTTCAAATAGGTTTCTCTTTAGTTCTTAATGACATTATCTGGGAAATTATAGAGAGAAGAAATCATGCACAGAATCAATATCATTTTTCCTTAGTGTCTGAGGGGATTGGTTCCAGGACTCCCTTAGCATTTGCACATAACCTACACACATCCTCCTGCATACTTTGAATCATCTCTAGATGACTCATAATTCCTATTACAATGCCCACACATCACTTCATGTGCACAAAGCCAGTGTAATACTCAGCAAGATGCAAACTCAAGTTTTGCTTTTTGGAACTTTATGAATATTTTCCCTACATTTTCTATCCAATGTTGTTTGAATGAAAGGATGCATAAAATGTGGTTACAGAAGGTTCATTTTATTCAACCCCTTTTCTGGAAATGTCATTGATTGCCAGCTGTTGGATAATATTTAACTAAGTCTACTTAGTAATAATACAGTACATAAACTCATAAGACTCTACATTCTCATTCTAGACCTCATTCTCCTTATATATCAGGCCTCCAGCTCCCTGCCTCACTGGCTAAAACAGTCACTGGTTGGGATAAGAAAACTGGTCTCCCCCAGAGCCTGCCTCAAATAGACTTCACTGGGCCAGTGCAAAGACTATAAATGAGGCCACAGGAGACCATCCGTTGCTTGGGAAGTGGGTCTATGCTTCATTCTTTGTCCTGCCCACAGCACACATTAACGGAACATGTGAATACTGAGGTTTCCAGTTTCCAGAATTGAATTAAACTTTTGCTTATTCATCTATTGTCTGTCTTCTCAAATTGTATGTAAACCAGTGAGTAGCAGGACTTTGTATATTCAATATTATATCTGCAAACCTAAGAATGATGTCTGGCATGCAACGAACACTAGAATTTGATTGCACTCCACTCAATAAGTACTGATCACCCACTATCGACTCTATGCTTTATCCTATGGGAGATCATTTGACCCCCTGATCTCCAAGAGCCTACAGTCTTCAGTATGCTGCTTGTTTTCATCTGAGAAGATCTAATTTTAAGTGCAAAAAACAGTCAGTCATGGTAATGTTCTCAGGTAACTTTCAGCTTGTTGTTAAATGCAATCAGTTCAGGTTGATGATGAGCTAACCAGATCTTCTCTTCCTCCATAAGGCAAATTAAAAATTTCATTACTGAGAAGCCCTTCCAATAGAGAAAAGACAAAGTCTGAAAAAAGGAGATGAGATCTAAAGGCATTAGATCTGTGCTCAACCCTATGGAAGATAACAAGGACTAAGTATCCCCATTCTTTAGTGAGTTTTGGAGTTTTTGCTTTTCTACCGGTTCTGTCCTTGCCCATCCAAATTTTATTATTTTTGTAGCAAGAAATCCAATGGTATAGAATTTTTATACTCTAAAAATTAAACACATAGAAATGAGTTGCCTTGTGCTACCCAAGAACTACCATTACTAGTGAGAAAGGAAATGGCACATTATCCTTTTAATGGAGTTGGTCCGCCACCTTGTGGTTCAAGAGCATAACTGCAATTGGTGATTAACAGGATTTCTGCCATTGGGTTTTTGGAAGGGGGTGGTAGTGTTTTTGTTTGTTTGTTTGTTTGTGTTTTTTAAAATTCTTTCAGTAATATGTTTTAACCTTATCTTATTAAGTGAGATAATGGGAAACTATCCATTATACAATTTTTAAGAGTGATTTCAAGTGGTACCTCAGCTTAGTTCCTCAAAATGCCTTATTAAGTGCCAAATTTTCTAGATAGGTTAATACAAAGAGGAACCTGGACACTTAATCTCGATTATCCTCCTATGACTAAATCATGGGTGGGAGCTGTGATGGCTTTCCATTCAAGATTAAACTATCACTGACCAACTCTTCCTACCTCCCTCCCTCTTTCCTTCCTTCCTGATAACATGAAAACAGTTAAAAGCTACAAAACAGATTTAAAAGTTAAGTCTGTACTGAGAAGAATGAAAAGCAGAAACATTTTAAGACACATAAGTTAGAAAGTTTACAATCAGAAAACATAAAACATTATATATGTATATGTATATATATATATATATATATATATATATATATATATATATATACTTGTTTTGTCACATTCGCTTTTCTTATAAAGTTTTAAAATTACAGTTGTCTTTTCTATGTTTTTTTTAAATCTTTGAACTTTTTCTCCTAGCCATATGTAATACACACATCACCTTGCACTGATTAAAGCTAGACCTTTTGAGGCCCTTTCACACATAGTATTTCAGTGAAACAATGTCTAATCAGGACGCTGATGAAAAAGATATTTACTTTGTGGTGCTGTTTATAAAATTCTTTATTTGATGTCATATTTTTTAAGAGAGAGAGAGAGAATTTTTTAATATTTTTCAGTTTTTGGTGGACACGACATCTTTATTTTATTTTATGTGGTGCTGAGGATCGAACCCAGTGCCCAGCGCATGCCAGCCGAGTGCCTTATCACTTGAGACACATCCCCAGCCCTTGATGTCATATTTTATACCAAATACAAAATGCTACATTTACCACATATAGATGACATACACATTTATGTTCTTTCCTACACTGGCACATGCTGATACTTGATAATGGGCCTCATTCAGTGCAATATCTGCACTTTGCCCCTCTGATGCCACAATCAGAGATCTCCCTTTAAACCACAAGTCAAGTGGTTTGTCACTTGGCCTTCTCACTTCCTTCATGTCTGCTTTCATAGCATTATATCAAAGAGGCCTTCCCTGGTCACCCTATCTAAAATGGAACCATCCTAAGTCTGTCACTCTCTATCTCTTCTGCCTTGCTTATTTTTCTTTATAGCACTTGATTCAGCCTCCATGTTTATTTCTTTATATTTTGTTCTTCCAAAATTTAAGTTCTTGGAGAGCAGGTATTCATGTCTTGTTATACTATATCCTAGCACCAAGATGATGGTACATGACATACAGTAGGTACTCAATAAACATTTTTTTTTCCTTTGTCAAAACAAATCCTTTACAAAACAATTTACCTTCTTTCTGTGTTGCTGCCAGTAAAGAGGCTGTCTGAGGAGGCTCTCCTGGATCAGGCTTAATGAGGAGGTGAGGTTCTAGATGGACATCCTCAAAGCCACTCAGCTCCCCCAGTTCAGCATAGATAGGCAGCTTTTCCTCCAAATATGTGCAAATTTGCTGATCTTGATTACTGAGTATTTCTGTGGAATAGAATTTACCATAGAAGTTTATCACTACCATGAATACAACAAATTATATAAAATTCAAGTTAGGAGATAAATATACTACTTAGTGAGTTGTCTGATCTAAAAGGTAAAGCTCATTTCATTGGGTAGGACAGACCCAGGTTCAAATCTTGCTTCTTTCATTTAGTGACTGTGGCCCTCAGCAAGTGACTTATCAATACTCTCAGCTTCCTCTGCACTTCATTCCCCTATTTCCAAAAAACCCTGCAAAGTTCTTCTTTGTTTATGCAGGCTGTTTCTTATTAAGACTAGACACCCTGCTCAGGAATAAAAATTGAGGCAGCCCTATCCAGGATGAGTTAATGCCCACAGGGGAAAACAACACAAATAGACATGCAAATAAACAACACAAATAGACTGAAACTCCTCAGTCCTCAGCCAGTCATGGTCAAAACCAAGCATGCTGGCTTATTTCTTTGTTTCTAAACACCTAATTTCTGTGACCACCCTTGCATGCATCCTTCTCTCCTGATTTCACTATGTTACAAAATTCTTAAACCTCAGAGACCTTAACCAAAATCTAATCCAGGAGTTCTCAGCCCTCTGTGCTCCTCAAGATTACCTGGGGGATTTTAAAAAATACTCAGGTCTACTCAGTTGGTTGAGGATGAGCAACCTCCTCAAGTGAGCTAATCTTACTTTACAGACTTGCATTTGATGGCCAGAACTTTTGGGTTCCTTGTGCAGTCATAAAACTACAATATGACAGTGTTGGACCTAAAATTAAACCATCAGGAAGCAATTCCAACACTCATCAGTACCACACTGCCCAATTACTGTTTCATGCATGCATTTCTGTGTGTTTTAATCATTAAGGTAAAAGAAGGAGCTTGGCTAATATCAGGATGTTTTCCTGGAAGGTGGTTCAGTGCAAACCTCAGAAACAGTTAACCTTCCATTCATGACACCAGGGCTTTCCCAAAACCCAACTAGCACACCATGACCAGGGAGCCAGAAGGGCCCACACCATACCTTGACATTGCTGAATTCTGGCCACTTTGGCTTTAGCTTTCCACTTCTCTTCATCCGATTCACTTGTCCTTCCCCCTTCTTATTCTGGGCAACTTTAAGAGACAATAGTCAAGGGACACAACTGAAAGTAAATCCAAGTATGTGTAGGATCATTAGGAAAACATGGAAACTTGGTAATAAAATTAACTTATAAAAGCAAAAAAAATCAGCATAAAGATAATTAGTGATGCCCCCTGGCCAAGAGCTTGGTTTTCTTGAGAGAAAGGACTGTGGAAAATATAACATGACTCTCAAAGTCAGCAGTATAGGATGACTCAAATATTCCAACACACACAAACACACACACACACACACACACTCACACACACCCAACACCCATGTTAAGTACAAATAAGATAATAATTTTTTATTTTTTACAACATTTGGGTGTTTAAACAAGTGAGAGTAAGAGCATTGGGGGATGGAATTAGGAAGCCGTACTGAGTGGATAGAGTGAAGGTAGAGAAATTTTACATAATAGTAAAATCTAACTAAACAAATTACCATTAAGAATAATGTCTTGCACCCACATTTATACAAACTGTTCTTGAGTACCCAAGAGAAATAGATTGATTTAGAACCTTTAGTTCCAATAATCTAAAAACACTTATTGAATGATTCCTCAATACAAGGCACCCAGAGGTACGCATGACATGTCCCTGCCCTCAAGGAGCTTCCAATCTGATGAAATAAGCACATATATAAGTACATACATGTAAAAGATAAGATCCACAAACACCAGATAAATGCCTTAGAGAGCAAGTGCTAAGGCATTCTTCATGAAGCAGGCGAGGACAGGAGCTGTACCACAGTGCACAGGCAGAGGGAAGGGGAGGGCACTGCATGCAGAGAGGAATGTGGAGTACAGACCTGCAGATGACACACTGTCACTATCGCAGACAGGTGCAGGGGCAGGGAGGAGACCATTCTGGCTGAAGCAGCATTTTCATGCAGGGGAGACATGGTTTTAATATTTTTTCCCAATTGAACAAGCACATTCCATGGACCAAAGACAGAAGGAAATGTTACCTTTCTACTGCCTGTTGGATCTACCTCATCCAGTTATTTCGTTCCTTCTTGGAATTGGTGTGAATTTCATACATCTCGGGACCAGTTGATGAAGCACTGATCAGAAACATTCCTCTCTCCTCATTAGCAACTTCTCTAGCAGTAAGCTTCTGAAGGGAAATGATGGATGGCTTCTGATCCTACATAAAATAGGAGGATGTGCAGATGAACCTGTGTCCTTTCTAAGGGTCACTCTGAAAACATGAGCCATGGAAACACAGGACTAGGGAAACCTTTATTTCACTTCCCACTTTTCAAAGAGCTGAAGTAGTTGATAAGATCTCTAAGGGAGAGGGTATGGGGAAGAAAGAATAGAAAGAAAAGGTTAAGGGGGGTGTTTGTGCTTAACAATTAGTGGTTTAAAAAGTCAACTTTTTAAAAAGACAGAGAAAAGTCAGAGAACTCATTTAAAAAATATCAAAATGCTGTTGTCGGGGACAAGGGATTTTTCTATGAGGATATGAGAAAGGAAACAGTCTCTAAAACATGACAGATGGAGAAGGATGATGGACCTGAAGAGTCCCTTGAATTTGGCAGTTAATAGCAATATAGTTTCAGTGATTTTTTAATGGCACAAATCCCCAGAAATCAACAACATTGGCTATAAAAAAAAAAAGGTAAGAAAGAGAAGGCCAGACCTTACATTCCCCAGATGTCACCAGCCTCTCCTGCTATTGTCCTGTACAACCCAGCAACCGAACTGCTACAGCTCTATCTGTAGGTATCTCTCCTCACCAGCCAGATAAGCCGATTAGTGGACAGCGTGTCTAATTCATCTTTCTGTGCTGGGCACAGTGTCTTGCACAGAGCAGGCACACAAGTAGATTTAACATGATTCCACTGGAGAGAAATAGGAGGAAAGCCTAAAATGTGAAGCCACACTGTGATTCAGCCACCTGTTCTATGGACTTTCGCTGTAGTCCTTAGATGCCTCACATGCAGCTCTGAGGACCCAAACATGAAGACGACCCTGATTGACACTGACTTGGACCAGGAGCTGAAATAATGGCCAAAAGAATGCCTGCGCTGAGCAGTGTGGGGGTGAAAATGAAAACTTGGCTTTGGTTTGTGGCTCTCAACACTGTTTACAGAGCTGGCTGCAGCATGTGGTTTTCTTTCTCCCTCATGGACTGAGTGACGCCTTTACCCAGAACAAGCTGCTCTGTACACCTCTGCTGGCTCCTTGGCACTGGCTTGTCTGCCTTCCTGACTCTGCAGTCATCACTGCCAGATCTGGAGTTCTGTGCAAGGGGGGACCTGGAGTGCCACCTCCATGTTTTTTAAAGTAGCATGAAAATATAAGATGGGACAGACAGACAATTGGTCTACCTGGTTCTGTGCTTGGCCTCTGAAAATGGAAGCAAAAGCAATTTTGTGGCAAGCCTTCTCCAATACGGCCTTCTGTAATGAGGAAAGGTCTTCTGAGCATTGTTGTTCTATTACAGCCCTATTATCTGAAGTACATCTGCCTCCCTTGTTTCAATGTACTGTTTCAATTTTCTCAGATTATAAGGTTGATGGTGTTTATATGTAAAAATTCAGGGTGGGTTTAAATTGCTTAAGACATAAGCAAGAGTGAAATCACTTGAGTCAGGGTTATTGGGGGAGGGGCACTGACAGAGTTAAGGTTTTGTTTTGTTTTGCTTTTGTTTTTGGTGTCAGGTATTGAATCCAAGGGCATTTAACCACTGATCTACATCTCTAGCACTTTTTATTTTTTATTTTGAGACAGGGTCTCACTAAGTTGCTTAGAGCTTCGCTAAATTGCTGAGTCTGGCTTTGAACCTACGATCCTCCTGCCTCAGCCTCCCAAGCCACTGGGATTACAGGTGCCACCTCACCTGGCATGATAACATCTTTAAAAAGTGAAGAATAGATAAAGGGATATAAAGTCTCACTCATTAAATAACCTTTAGGCCAGAAGATACTGAGGCAAGCCCATCACTACTCATAGTAATCATGTGAACCACTAAGCTGCAAACAAGAACTCAAATTCCCAGGAAAAAAGGCAACATGGCTTCTCTGGAGACAGATATTAAACACTGGTAATGCAAAGATGTTTATTTGTGCCATAGCATTTAAAAACCATTTCTTACAAAATAAGTTGCCAACATTTAAAAACGGAGAGATTCTACCATTAAAAAAAAACAATAAAAAAAACACCTCTAGGATTCTGTGTGCTTGGTAAAACAGAAGATTGGCAATACTAGGTACATATTCTCATTTAATAACACTGACTATGGCTGAATATTGGCTCTGCTAAGCTGGAATGTGTATTCATTAGTTGACGACAGTCTCCATCATACTCTGCTGCCTCTGCCACACTGACTCCTTGATGCTGAACTGGGATTCACTCACTTCCATTCCTGCCCAATCTCTATGGACATATAAAGCTAAAGACCAATGATGCAGGGAAAGACAAAAAGGAGCTGCTCCCTTTAGTTCTGTTGTTATATCATATCCACTTTGCACTGATTCTGTTAGTGACTGATTCCAAGGGAATGAAAAGATTTAAGATTGCTTCATACTTTGAACTTGAACTAGCTGATCTACATGTTCATTGTCTTTTTTATTGTTTAATTTAGAAATTGTCTTATTTAATATTCAAGGGATGCTTCTTAGACTCAGTATCTGAGGACTTAGTGAACTTATACATTTTGTAGGTTTGGTTCCCACTCATTCCCAGCTGAGTCCTCTTTAAAAACAAACAAACAAAACCATCTGGTAAGGACAGTACTCTATCTTCTTACTACTTTCAGATGCTTAGCTTCTGGCTGTTTCCCAGTTCATCATGTCTTCTATAACATGCAGCAGGATAAACATCTTAGTACTAATGAAGGTTTTTCTAAAGGGCACAAGGAATGAAGAATCTCTCTTTTTGATCTGAGGGTGAGAATAATTTTCTGAAACATTAGGATGGGAACTAGGAAATGAGGGTATCTGTGTACCCCTAGCTGATGCTTCAATTCTCCAAGATGTTCACTAAAAGAGATTGATGGTGCAGGGACAGATATAAGAGATGTCAGACAGATGTAACTAAAAGGTCTATGAGCAAACAGCAGGGTGCACTTGACACTAAGGATAAAATCCTGCTTTCTCTTTTACTCCCTGGTATCACCCTTATGATATGAATGCAGAAACAATATTAGCAACATTTTACTATTGTTCATGGCCAAACACATTTTACCGAAAACTAAGTAGTGGCTGCCTTCATTCTGATATTTGACTAACTGCATTCCAAAGGTGTTATTCATGACCTTAGTCATCAGAACCGGTTGTAGTAGAAATAAGAAAGAATCTTCTTCAGATGCCAGGATGGTGTTCACTTGTTTGGCAGAGGGAACATTATAATGACAGTTACAAATGAGGCCAGCAAGCAGCACAACAAGGCAATACCAGTAGGAATAGAAGGAGCAAGATGCTGAAAGTGACCCTTTGTCCCCAGCATTTAACATTTCAGTCATTAGATCTGAGAGAAGGATATAGGGTTTGGGGATAAGAGGAAAGACCAAGATGGACATAACAGAGAAGTACCCGGGGTTGGGGGGCAGGGGGCCTCAGGGAAGTGCCTATTTACTATCTAGTACCAAAGTACTACAATCTTTTCACAATTCAAATAGTTACTAAATCAGCTGTAAAATCACTAATAATAATGGAACTATATGAGGTGCATTTTATTTCACTAAGAATTTCGGGCATTTTTTCCCAAGGAAATGCAGAATGAAGTCTTATTAAAAATATGCATCATACAGTCATATACTTACTACCGCTGCAAAGATGTATTTCTGGTCTTTTTCTTGTAAAAAGCACAGCACATCAGTAAGAAGTAGAGCTAGGATATCTTCAAAGAAAAAAAAAAACATTACTAATGTTAGTGATGCAAACCATATTTCAAATGCCTTTATTAAATATTCTAATTTCATGCTTACAATTTAAATAAATTAATAAAAATTAAGTGACTCAGGTTAGTCTAATTATAAGACTTTTATTAAATCCCCAGTATTTTGATCATGAAGGATATACAAACAACTTAGTAAAAAGCCAATTTTAAGTGTGCATGTTTGTATGTACAACTATACGTATACATACAGAATTTAAATTGCAGATTTCAAGATGGATGGAAAATATCTTACAGAAAGAAAGTTATAATAGACTGGAGCAAGCCCTTACATTTAGGGGAAAACCATGCTCAATTAAAAATGTAAAAAGGGGACTGGGGTTGTGGCTCAGCAGTAGAGCACTCACCTAGCATGTGCGAGGCCCTGAGTTAGATCCTCATCACCACATAAAAATAAATAAATAAAATAAAGGTACTGTGTCCAACTACAACTAAAAAATAAATATTTTTTAAAAATATAAAAAGGCAGCTTGCACATCAACTTATACATGAAAACCTGCTACTTTGTTTCATGGAGAGTTGAGTGAAGTTTGAGTATTTAGATTTCTCTTGAAAATAGTTTACAAAAGCCCACTTTCACTGGAACCACTGCACACACAGGCTGACCTGCACAGTGAATCTGTTAAAGGGACAAGGAACAATCCCATCTACGGATAGTGGTTAATGCTTTTTCAATGCAACATTGCAATCAGTCAAACAACAAATCCCATTTCAGACATTAGCTGAACTTCCAACAAAACCTGATCATCCTCCTGTGAATAATGACTTTGATTTTAACAATTTAACTAGAATTTAACATTTTCTTCCTCTCGTTGATCACCTGAGAACATTACTATGATGAAGTGTTAAAAACAAGGAGACCAGGCCTGTAGCTCTTATTCCTGGCTGCAAAGCAGACTTACCTGGGGGAACTTTAAAACATCCCTCTGAGCTGGTTTTCATTCCTTCACTGATAAAATCAGAATATTGGGAGGAGACTTAAGCATCATTGGTTTTTTTTTAAGCTCCAGGGGTGATTTTAGCGTGTAGCCAGAGTAAAAAAGCCTGGGTCAGGCAAGGTCCTACATATACGACCTCAAGAATGGAAATCAGCTGGTTTAGAGTCTAACCAGATTAACAGAATTGAGTTAATGCCATGAGCAAAAGGTAGCCTGAGGAAGTACTTACAACAGGGCCAGCAAGCAAGTGGATGTGTGTTACAGTGCTCAATAACAAAGACTATATTCAGAGTTTTCTCACTTGCTCCCTTCACGGTCTGACAGCTTCAGGATGACGTGGCACACAATGGACCCTACCTGTGTAGGTGTGATAATACCTTGCTATCAACACAACTAACAGAATAATATTTCTGTGCCAATGATGAGCAGAACTCTCAGCTCCTTTAATTTTAGACATCACAAACATGCACATTCATAAAAATACATAGGAAAGTTGTTGGCCGGGACAGCAAATTCCCATCAAAGACATGATCACTGGTCACACTTGCCAATTGAACTTCACAACTTGATCTTTCAACTGAAAAATCAAGCATCTGTGTATGCAGTCCTGCCACTCCAGAACCATCCTTCCTCTGAAAACCTGTCTTCTGTTGCCTGAACAACAGGAATGAAGGGAGGAGGAGTGGGTCTGGTGTAGCCACCTTTGAAATGTCCCGTGGTTGTTTTCTAGTAAATGAGGCCATCGTACAGCAGGGTCCGCTCTGTACTCATCAGGTCCTGCTTTCAAAACACGTGGCCATTTTTCAGCTTTGTGTACATTTTGTTTTTGATCTTACTTAGGATCTCAAGCTATTTTTGTTTTTTCTCATATTCGTTGACTTTCAGATCCATGGCTGCAATCATGTCTTTAATTAAGCAAAGAGCTTTGCATAAGTCTTTATGTTCTTCAGTTCTTTCTGCATGGGAAAAAGAGAGAAAGAACACCATACAATAAGCCACTGAAAGAACACCATCCAATAAGAGCACTGGAAAAGAAAGTTTTTTTTTTTCTTTAGTTTTTAAATATAGTTATATCCAAATAGCAAAAACTCCATGCGAAAAGTGCTGGATTAAATTCAAATACTACATTATCACTCTGCACTTCCCACCCACCAAAAAGAAACATTAAAATACTTGATTATAAAAGATTTGCATTATTAAACATGTTTTCAGGGACAATAAGATAGCCGAGTTCTATCCCCTGTAGTAGGAAATGTGTCACAGCCAATTCAGGGCTTCCTTACACCTTCCTAGACACAGCAATCCAGCAATTACTGCACCAAGTTTCTAAGAACTCAAGCCAACCATGGCATCTAGTCTCCATCCTCTTATAAACTCAGCCATGGGTAACCTGAGTGAACTTCAGATTTATTTGCCTTCTTGGATCCCTTCTTCCATAAAAAATAACATTCAAAACTGTGTTTTCCAGCCATGTTGGCATACCTATGAACATTATAATTACAATATTTTCTTTGAGGTGGATGTGTGTTACAGTGCTTAATAACAAAGATGACGTTCAGAGTTTTCTCACTTGCTGTGAAATAAATTAATCTCTTTTTAAGAGCTCCAAACAGTGCTTAATCATGTCACCAGAGCAAATGATTATCAATTCCAGTAGTTACACTTTCAACCGCTAGCCACATGCTCTCATTTCTGTATCACCTTAAGAAAGTACTCTAGAGGAGTTTCTGAAATAGCCTCCTGAAGATGCACAGAAATGAAGTGAGCTCTTTTCTGTATTTGATGATAATGTCACCTAAATGATGTTTATGAGGTGACTGGAACTCAAGGGCTAAAGAGAAGATGACAAAAGAAAAACTGGGAGAGAAACCAAAGACTCTCTAGAGGCTAGAACTGAAGAAATATATCTTAGAATGAGCAGTCAGTGGAGAATGGGAATCAACCCTCAAAAGGGTCTAACTATTTCCAGGATCTAAACATCTTCATAGATTTGGGAGTGTCTGATCAGAAAACCTCAAGGAGCAGATCCTGATGCCCATCTGTACAAGGAAGATTTTCTCTCTCGCTGCCTGTCAAAGAACACAACTCACTTCTTGACCTGCACATAGCCCTTCCTCCACGAAAGGTTCTAATTTCTTAAAAGCCTGTTTTACTACTAGAAAAGCTAAGTAGAGAAAATCAGAGTTGAGTTACAAGGTCCAGGAAAGGTCAAGAAGAGGCTCTGTTTTGACAAATTACTTCTTGCAAAGCTTAGTTACCCAAAGAGGACAGCATGGGCCTCCCTGGGAGTCCTGTTAAAAATGCTTGCTTTGGGCTCTGCCCCAGACCTACTCATTCAGAATCTGCACCTAAAACAAGGTTTCCAGGTAAAGGATATGGCTAATATAGTTTGAGAAACACTGCTATAACAGAGTCATGGAAACTAATGTCCTCAGAAGCTCAGGGAGTGACTGACAATTGGTAAGGTCTGACCTGAGAAGGCTTCCATTTGGTCACCATGCCACTATGCCAGAAGGGCCATAACTTACAGCTTCTAACATACATTAATTTATTCATTCTACCAGAAATTTGGTGTGGGATGATTCTTGGATTAACACTAGTTGACTACCATGATCTGACAGATTTTAGTTCTCATACTACTATAGTAAACTTAAGAGAGAATATATAAACTAAATAGCCTTAATTTTGCTTTCATTCCTTTACTGAGAGAACAAAATTTATGAGGCTTTTCTTTTTGTATTATTTTTATATTTTTTGTACATTAAATTATAGAAAGTAATAACAATGAGACATAAGAAACAAACACTATAATTTTTGCTTGGACTTAGTTCTAAATGTGACTGATAAAATGCAAAGAATAAATTATTTATGTCTGCTCACCTAGACCTCTTCCAAAAAGAAAAGTTGAGTTTTGTAGAGTGGGCATTTAAGATCTCATTACCATTTCGATTGTTTCTAAGTCAATTGGTAATAATAATAAAGGCAATAACAACAGGTTCCCTTTATTGAGCACTTTGCTTTTGCCAGGTTCTTTCTGCTGGGCACTTTCCAAGACAATCTCACTTAGTACTCACAAAAATTCCATATGGCTAAGATGATCATTCTCAGAGCACATTGCAGAACCTATAACAGAATGGTTTCAACTTGGTGCCAGACTCAGGCTGGTCAAGCAGTGGAATGCTGCAGGGCCCAGTGCAGTGAAACCCCCAGGGTGGGACCCAGGGTTGGGATATAAGCATGATCCAAACACTCAGCTTATAACTATCCATTTCTCTACACTCCCCTGGTGTCCTTATTTCTTCCTAACCAGCCCAGCCTCCAGGCATGTCCATTAAATGTATATTTTTGCTTCCCCCATCCTTTTGTCTTGCTCACCCTTGCAAAACTCAGACCCAGTAGGCTCTTCTGTACTTCACCAAGCTGAAAGAGAAACAGAGACATGGCCTGCATTCAGTGTAGCCCCAGCTCAGTCCACAACACTCCATTACCCCATGACCACAACACTCCATTACTCCATTTCCATCACCCCAGAAATGGAGCCATATACACTCATTCTCTGGTCTGTACTGTCAGAGATTCTTGGCTGGGCCAAGTAGTAGTCAGGTCCCTTAACTCTCCTCTATGCTCCTCTGTGCACTTCAATATCAAATCCAGACTGAGAAGATCTCCAAATCTGATCAGGCTCCTCAGGCTCTGCCATGCCCAGGTAACATCTCTGATCACCTAGGTCTATCTTGATAGAATCTTTGGTTGGTTGACCCATAATAATATCTCTATCTCCACTTAATTCATTTTCTATCCACTGTTCCCCAACCTGCTTTTTGACTCTCTATCCATTTGTTTTTGCTGTATGCACAGATTAGCCTAATCTCTTTTTCCCATGTGTAGTGGTATTACATTATAGTGGACCCTATACCTAGTGCATCAACTGATCAGGAGTAAAGTCTTTTGTGCCATGTTTTAAAATGTGTTGTAGAATTGTTTCTTTACTTAACATCACAGTCTTTCCTACACATTCCCCCATATTCTGGACTTTCAACATCCTCTTTAGCCTAACTTCTTCACTGATGGTGTCCTCTCACTCTATCCTGAGCTACCCTGGTAGCTGTATCTTTTCCTTCAGAATACAAATACTGTGAGGCTCCTCGTCTAAAAGTCATGGCACCCCACTTGCACCTTATTCCTGTACTTTTCTATCAGAAAAGTGTCTGGATATGGTTACCTACATGAACTTATCTTTTCATAGCCCTCCCTTGATGTTGGCTTTGTTCAAACTGCAGTCTCTGGGCCTGTATTTTCTGGGACAATGGTCCCCTTCTCCCATCTGCACCCGCTTAGCTCATGATTACTTTGGGCTAACCCCTACTCACTGGCTCTTCTCTCTCTAATCCATGTACCTTTCTTGTCTCCAATTCTAAGCACAGGTGAAAAAAGGCTACCACCCAGTTCATTCTGCAGAGATTCCTTAGATCCCTGCTTCACACCACCACTCACACCACTTCTTTCCAGTGAAATTCCCTCTAAGCTCTTGAATTGATACCCAGCAGGCCTCTTTAGGTTAATGTATGCCCAACAAAACTCTTCATTGTCTCCTCCCTACCTCTGCCTCTTCTTTAACAATCTCTCAACTACAAGTTTGGGGTAGTTTATGAAGGGCTGACTAAACTTTGAAGCCCTACATGGGTGTCTGTGCTACAAATTCAGACTACCTCACAGTAGAGGGTTGTGTTTGAGTCTGGCCAATAATTAAATGTACATCGCTAACTTTTTTGTTGCTGTGACAAGACAGGTAGAGTTTATTTAGGCTCCTGTGTCAGATATGTTCAGTTCATGGACAACTAATACCATAGCTCTGGCCTGAGCTGAGGTACAATGTAATGGAGAAAGGATGTGGTGGGGAAAAGTAGCTCCAGACAAGGTAATCAGAAGGAGAGAGGGTGGGGAAGAGAGAGAAATAATTTTATTTCATCAGGGACACAATACAAACCCCAAAGGAATGCTCTCAGGGTCATACTTTTTCCAACCACATCTACTTGCCTACAGTTTCCATGCAGATAATTCATGTAGTGAATTAATTCAGTGTTTAACTCTCATTATATAGTCATTTCACTGGTAAGCATTCTTGCATCATCTCATACATGAGCTTTTGGGGGAAACGTCATATCTAAAGTACAACAAAAATAATAAAATAGAAAAATTAAAAAAATACATTGTAATAAATTTTAGGTGATTGTTCTCTCTCTCTCTCTCTCTCTCTCTCTCTCTCTCTCATTCTCTCTCTCACTATCATATTATATTTTACTCACTATTCTCATTACTCTTGTGTTACTTAATCCTTGGAAATTGAAACCATGAATGGGGGGAGAGGTTTGGATACTACTGTATCAAGAGAGACAGAGACACAGAGAGAATACAGAAAGGGACAAATGACAATCATAATGGTAGCAAATAAAATTGTTCAAAAGCCTAGTGACAACTGTAGTTAAATGATCTTAAAACAATGGATAGCCTCTCAGGGTGAAAATGAGCATCAGTTGTTTGTATTATTTATATGATGCCCCACAAGCAGTCGAATGTAAAGAGAATCAAAAGGAGACAGAAGCAAGGTGCAGAGGCAAAGTGGCAGAATAGGAGGATGGCAGAATGGCAGAAAGGCAGAAAGCCCTTGCCCAAGCTGTCAGCCTTATTCATATCAATAGGTTATATTAGGCCACAGGCATTGGTAGTACATTATTGTGCATTCTGTCATTAGGCAGGTTACAGAGTTAGCGATATCATGAAGCTTATTCCTCAGTTACATACTATACTTGCAATGTACAATGTTAGGAGCTTTGTGTAGCTCTCAAGAAAGTCCATTGTTTAAAGTTACTGTTATGTGGACAGCTTCAGACACAGCATAGCATGGTGAAACACTGTGGTTGTCTAACAAGAGAGTTTTTTTATTTCCAGGATCTGAGTGCCTGAGGTCAAGGTCAAGGCATATAAGACTCTAGCACCGAGCCTCCTCATGAAGGCAATTGCCACAACAGCTAGGCATTGCACATGCATTTGTTATCTTACTAGTTCATGGGAGAAACTACAAAACATTCCAAATGTGGAAAACAGGGTGCCCCCAGGAGTTTGCTTACCAGAGGAGCACTGTCTTGTACATTTCCACAATTAGATCCTTACAGTCTAATTAGAGATGAGTTTTCATATGGGAAGTTCTATGCATAGAGACCAAAACTCATGAAACTCTGTAATAGACTGAAACATCTGTGGGAAGCTGGGAGGGGCTTTCTTCCAGCCAGATGTCTCCTCCTGGGGTGGAGGCATTACCTGTGGCCTGCCTTATTTCTCCTAGACCTTGCAGGACCTGCAAGGGGGTCAAGGACTTCTCTCAGGCCACAGTGAACTTATTCAGCCCCAGGTTGTACTAAAATTTGTACAAGCTCAATAAAATGACCATTTCTGGAAACATCTAGAAGCTGTACACCTAAGAGCTTGAAACTAAGTCATACCTTAAAGAGCGGAAATGCCATATAAGTGATTAGCCTGTTACATAGACAAAACCATTGATATTGTTTGTGACAATACTTTTCATTTCTAATTTCCTATCTCTTTTTCTGATTGGTGTGAACTAAAGAGAGTTTTTTAAAACTTGCTCACTGATAAGTGGAAAAAAAAAGAATTTCTAATTAAAATCCAGAGTACAACATGGAGGAACCTTTGTGAATGTTGCGCGTGCATGTGTGTGTGTGTGTGTGTGTGTGTGTGTGTGTGTCTGTGTGCATGTTTCACTTGTAGAAGGAATCATCACCATCTCACCATTGCTACTTGAATTTGAACAGTAATCTGTGCTCCTAAATTTGAACTAAGATTCAGAAAAGATAAAAAATGAGAACATACCTTTGTTAGATGAGAAGAAGTGTGGTACTGTGTCTGTCTTTACAATATGTAATGTTCCAGATGAAACTATCCATAATGCAACTGATAACTTTTCATCTTCAAGGAATGCTCTTCATCTAAAGTTGTTACAGCTATGCTGAAATTGCTGTAAATAGGTGTGCAATAGTGAATTCATACAGATTGATTTCAGGTACTTGAATGATCACATTTCTTTCAGTAGTCATGTGGAAAATTTGTGAAATATATTCTGAAATAGTTCATTAGAGTAACATTGTATTTCTAGATATGAGAAACAGGGGATGTAGGAAGTTTACACTTTGAAGAAATAAAAGCACTGAGAATAAAGATATCTTTATATAGAAATTATTACTAATGCAGATTTTCCCTCAATAAAAGCATGTATAAAGACTTAGGTGGAAAAGGAATCCAATTTTATGTAATATATTACACTTAAAGTTATGTTCCTCAAACTTGAATTGGCAAAGTGTGAAACAACAAGATAAAAAAGTACCATTAACTCATTTTTATTATGCAACTTACTATATTCTTAAACAAAAAATACTATATATACATATGGAGATCAATTTTATAAAATTCCATTTCTCAATGTATAGCTGTTATACTAATTATGTTTTTTTCTCTTTTTAATTTCATATTGCATTTCTCTTACAAACTTTAAAACTATAGTTCATTAATGCCTGTACAAGTATCAATTCTAATATAAGAATGGAAATTAATTGAAGATAATAAGGCTATTACCTATAGAACACACAACTTGTCAAACTTAACTTTCAACATCTATACAGACTTGCCTTTATTATTTTGTTGCTTAGCTTATTATTAGAGACAATATCAAATTAGAGACAAAATTAAATTATACATTTGGTAAAAACAAGGCTTTATTTTACTGTGATGCCCTTTTCAGCTCAATAACATTGACTTTAACAATTTTCACAGGTATAACAAGTAACTTTTGACAATTTTCTTGGCCAAATAAAAATCTTTATTAAGTAAGAAAAAGAGTACCATGAATAATGAAATGAACTAATTTTATTAGCATAGCAAGAATTTTATGAATAAATGAGAAATAGTTTTATTAAAAAGGCCCTAATTATATTGCTTCATTTTTATTATTTGTGATATTTAATAAAATATTTAAAAATCTATTCAATAATTTCAAGGTTTAAATGACAGCCACATAACAATTCCCAGAAAGACAAAGCCTTTCTTCATTTAGGTGAACTTTTATCATAAAATATCCACATCAAGTCAATGTATTCTTTGGGATATATATGTATATAGATAGATAAATAGATATATACACAAAGACACACTTACACACGCCCATATCTTCTATGACAATGCAGAATTCCCACTATTACCCCTATTGCACTGATCTTACAAACAGATGGGAATTAGCAGCATTAAATGAATCAAAATAGTTCTAATAGAACCTTTTTTTATGCACCAGTTCCAAGTACATCTGGCTAAAGAAAAAGCATGGTGAGTGTCTGATCTGAGCGTTTAATCTTGTTTCGATTTTCCAAATTCCTCTATGGGAGTTTGTTTGGAGATAATGGCTGTTGCTTTCAGTAGTTTATTCTGGTTGTATTTCATGTTTCTACTTTGTGTGTTGTATGTGTGTATGTCCATGTGTGTGCAAATACACTTGGAAATAGAATTGACCAGTGCACAGTTGTAAGTACTGAAAGCCAAAATACTTTTCAAATTCAGTTCTATAGCAATTTGTTTAGAAATTTCTGTAATTGAACAAGTCACAAATTCATATTAATGGAAGTAACAGAATTGATAGAAAAGAAAAATTCCAAGTTCCCACTGTATTTAGTGACTTCTTTTATTTGCATATCCTTTTATTACTGCCCTGCTTATATCTCTTTTTCTGTGTATTTAGTTATAATGTGAAAACACAATCTTCTTCCTACTTTTTCACTTAATATTAAAGCATTTGCCTGGCTATCCCACTCTGTCTATACCCAAAGACTTAAAATCAACATACTCTATTAGATCACCCACATCAATGTTTACAGCAGCTCAATTCACAGTAGCTAAATTATGCAACCAAACTAGGTGCCTTTCAGTTGATGAATGGATAAACAAATAGGTATATACACACAATGTAATATTACTCAGCATTGAAAGAGAATAAAATTATGGCATTTGCAGGTAAATGGATGAAGTTGGAGAATATCATGCTAAGAAAAGTAAGTCAATCCAAAAAAACAAAAGGCTGAATGTTCTCTATGATAAGTGGATGATGATCTGATCCATAATGGGGAGGGGGGCATGAGAAAAATGGAGGAACTTCGATTGGGTAAAGGGGAGGAAATATGGGAAGAGGCATTGGGGTAGGCAGAAAAGATAGTGGAATGAGATGGATATCATTACTCTAGGTACATGTATGACTGAACACATCATGTACAACCAGAGAAATGAAAAGTTGTGCTGCAATTGTGTACAATGAATCAAAATGCATTCTTCTCTAATATACACCAGAAAAAAAATTGTGTGTGTGTACCAGCTATTGAACTCTGGATACTCAACCTCTGAGCCATATCCCCATCCTTATTTTGTATTTTTTTAGAGGCAGGGTCACACTGAGTTGCTTTACATCTTACTTTTGCTGAGGCTCTCTTTGAATTTGTGATACTCCTGCTTCATCCCTTTAAACTGCTAGGATTATAGGTATGCGCCATACACACGCTAAAAATTTGGTTTCTTCTAATTATTTTCTGCAACAAGTGCAAATATGCCAAGATAATTTTAGATATCTTAAAAATAGTATACCAAAGAAGGTGTGAAAATTTTTCCCCATCATATGCCATCACAGAGAAATGGGGCTTTTACAAAAATTCATTTCCCTTAGTTTTTTTAAAAAATCTTGTATTAAGAATATTTTGTAAGCAGAAGTAATAAAAATCTGAGTGAAAATATGGCTTTTTGGAGCTGAGGTTGTGGCTCAGAGGTAGAATGCTCACCTAGTGTGTTTGGGGCCTTGGGTTCAAAACTCAGCACCATGTAATAATAAATAAGTAAAATAAAGGAATTGTGTCCAACTGCAACTAAAAAATAAATAATTTTTAAAGATATAGCTTTAAATATAAGTGTATATTTCTGTGGCTCAAATTCAGGATTGAATGAAAATTATAGAAATATTTTGTTTCTTTCTGAGGATAAATACCAAAAAATTAAGAAACACTTTGTTACAATTAAGGATCTCTCCAATGATTAGGAGAGATACCAGATGGAAATAAATATTTTTGTACTTACAAATTGGAGTCAAGCATTGAAAGAGAGAAAGAAATAGAAATAGAATGCATGAGAGCCCTGTTCTACTCTTTTATTGGGTTCAAGGAATCATCCAAACAGGTGTCCTCTGGGGAGTTTTAATTAGTGGGATTAAAGCAGGCAGCCAGGAGTTCCAGGTGATCACACTGTGACTGAGTGATGGTCACTGTGGCAGATTTGCACTGTCTGTGTAGGCTGTGGGGCTCAGTGGAGAGCTTCAAATAGTTGTATCTTTCTGTCCCATGGAGAGATGTTCACCAAGAAGTGGTTGTGAGTCAGATATCTAGATAGACCCCTTTGAGGATCTAGGATGATTAGGAGGTTCAGTGGCCCATGCCTATAATACCACTACTCAGGAGGCTGAGGTAGGAATATCACAAGTTCAATGGCAGCCTGGGCCATTTAGTGGAAACCTGTAGCAAAATAGAAATCAAATTTGGGGAAATTTGGGGATGTAGCTCAGTAGTAAAGCATTTGCCTGGCATACAAGTAACCCCGAGTTCACTCCACAGTACTGAATATATATATATATGTGTGTGTGTGTGTGTGTGTGTGTGTGTGTGTGTGTATAAATTCACTACAAACTTTAATTAGCACTGCAATTTTTAAAAGTTCAGTGAAGAATGTGGAAAATAAAATGAAACTTTTATTTTTAAACCTTATTTGTGGTAATTACTAGAAGTCACAAAATTTATAAAATACATTATAAAATACATTTTTTAGCAAGCAGAGCTGGCATGTATAGTAAAAATGAAAGAAAAATAACATGAAACTATAAGAAACATGAAAAATTTGTAAATCTCCAAAATATCAATTTTAGTTCTTTTCTCACTCAAGCCTAGTAACTTGACTGACCAGTGAAAGATCATAGAAGTGCTAAAAATCATAAAATTACTCTATCCTTAGGTGTTCCAAATCCATTGCAAGAAAACATAACTGGCTGTAATTTGTGTAACTACTGATAGAAAACAATTCATCCTTAACCAATTCCACATTTTGACAAAATTTTCACTTTATAACACTGTGCATTTGGCCTTTTCTGCTCATTAGTAATCTTGTATGTACTGGACCTTTCCAGGCTGATCCTTTGAAACCAAATCTCTTGTGTTTATTTGGATGATTCTATTTAAATGTCACCCCCCCACACACCATTTACAAAGGTGTCAATAACTGCTGACCTAAAACAGCTTAGATATAACCTTAAATATTAAGCTACTATACAACATGGAAATCTTCACAAAAAGAAAGACTCACATAAATTATGTCACAATTAATTTTAAATCTTCTTAATGAGAAAGGGACATCATTGTTGAGGTTACAATTTGTTATAACTTTTACATTCTTCCAACACTTTAGCCTCATAGCTTTATTTGACCCTAAAAAATAAGTAGCTCTTTTTGGTTTTCCTAGTATGTTTTCTGAAGTTCATCTACAAATTTCTACATCACGGATTGACCCCTGGGTTTTGTGAAAGCCACAGTTGTCTTTAGTAATTGAAAAAAACAACATTAAATTATACATAAAAACAAAAGCAATAAAAAGCCTAAAGTGATTGTCATTTAAAATATATTCTGGATAGATTTACATGTGAAATGATGATCTGAAACAATGTATATAGAAATAAGTGTAACTTAAAGTTTCAAAATCAATGCACATGTCCTAAAGGGGCTCCCCTCCCTATCTTTTTGCCCATTTCACTTAAATGCAGCCAAATGGGCAAATAGAAATGGGCAAATAGATAGGGAGGGGAGCCCCTTTAGGGCATGTACATTGATTTTAAAACTTTAAAACCTTCTCCTTCTTCTTCAGGCCCCCTTATTTTCCACATCAACTTCCTTCCCCAATAGGCATACCTTTTTATTCTTACATTCCTTTCTCCCCTTTCCATTTCCTTTCGTTTGCCCTGCTCATGAAAGAAACTGTAAACTTCAAAATGTATTTTACCAGTTCAATAGAACTATATATTTTTATATTCTGCATAAAAGAGTAGTTATATTTTATTATGTCTCAAAATAATTTCTTAAAACATGATTCTGTTTAATGCCTATGTAATTTTAAATATTATTTTCCTTTGATTCAGTGACCTTGAATGGTTACTGAAAGTTTACCCACCCCCTTTGTGTATTGGTGACTTTTGTTCACTCTACACATGTTGGTTTTGTTGTTTTGTTTTTTGTTGTTGTTTTTTAATTTCTATAGGTCAGAACTTAGGCTTTGTGTTCAAACATAAAACAAATCTTTGAAATAGATGATTCTTGTTGAAAATAGACACTTTTAAATGTGCAATTCTTTACTGTGATTTTTAAATAATTTTCTTTGCTAGTATTTTCCCCATCTAGTATTGTGAACTCTGATGTTGGCTGCATTGAGTCAGTATAATTCTCACCCTCTCATGTGAGTTTTCCTAATCAGAGTGAGCGGAGACTGTAGCTCCTAGTGAACATTGGTGCATGGGAGAGATGTCTGTTGGGATTGGGAAGAGGGACAAGGAAAACAGTTGCATTACAAGCAAGTTTTTTTTTAAAGAATGCTTTTACTTTTATTTTTTTTTCAGTTGTAGATGAACCCAATATCTTTATTTTTTAAATTTCTTTTTATGAGGTGCTGAATATTGAACCCAGTGCTTCACACCTGCTGGGAAAGTTCTCTACAACAGAGCCACAACTCCTGTCCCCAAGCAAAATTTTTGAAGAGAATGCCATTTCAACTCTTTTTCAGACTATGGGTTAATATATACAGATATATTATAATCTCCAGAGAAAGTTCTGTGTGTATCATGAGGAAGCATCAATAGTAGGTAGGTGTTCTTCTTGTGAAGCTGGTTGCCTCTGGAGCAGGGGAGCAACTAGAGAAATACACATGCTTCCAATGCTCTGGGTTTAAAATTACATATAATCCTAAGTGTGGATCTTACTACCTCAATTGGCACAGATGACATCAGAATCAGACACACCCTCAAGTCCACCATGGCATTCAGCTGAATTCCTGCCTTTTAGAGACAGCCTGTGTTTTTCTTCAAAGGGGAGATCTTAAATTAAACTCTGGGTATCCAATTTTTAGGAATCAACAAGGAGTTTATGATTGATAGAGGAGGGGGAGGTCCAGACATGGACACTTCCCTTCCACCTGCTTTGAAAGAGGCAGCTGGAGGGAGTTATTACAATCTGCTCCCAACTTGTCTCATATTTCATCACCTCCCATTTCTCACCAACCCTGACTTCTAGGGGGTGGGGATTACTTGGTACCTCAATAAGCAGGCAAATTATGTAAATATCAGTTCTGTAAGGAACATTTGTACAATTAGCAGGGAATTTCTGTAAAAAAATGGAGAATACTAATGGAGGAAGATATAGAAGGAACAGCTAAGGTTCTGAGATAGCCCCACTGTGAGCTATTTGAGTGGTCTTTTAGTTGGTATGAAACTATGGGGAACTCAGGTCTTTTCTTGGGAATGTCTTTACTTATAAACTGTGTGACCTAGGGCAAGTTGTTTAAACTCTCTGTGCTTTTGTATAATGGGGGAATGACAATTCTGCACAGAATAGTTACTGGGAAGATAAATGAATCCAAGGCCTCTATTCTAAAGACTAGACCCCCAGTATGTGGCCCTTTGGGGAGTGGTTGAACCTTTAGGAGGTGGGACCTAGTGGGAAAAAGTTAGGTACTCCAGACCCTTCTCAGCTCTTTCTTTTTCTTCTTTCAAGGAGGTAAACAGGCCTCTTCTCTCCAAATTACTGCCCTGATATACTTTGCCAACACAGGTCCAGAGTAACAGGGCCAAGTGACCATAGGCTGACCCCACTAACAACTGTGAGTGACAACATACCTTTCCTCTTTGAAGTTGGTTATCTCCAAAATTTCATCACAGGAATGTGAAACTAACACATAAAAGCCCTCTGAGAACACTGCTGGAAGAAGAGGCACAGGCCAGGGGAGCCAAATCAAAGTGATGTCACAGAGACCTGGAAAGACATCAGCTTTTGCTGGAAGAGCAGGAAGCACTTCAGGAGGGGACCTGCTTGAGGGGGTGGCCTCAAAGCTGCAGCCAGGAAGAAAACTAATGGTAGAGGAACAGCCCCTGCAAAAGCCTCACCTGACAGATAACAAAACAAGGCCCAAGGTGCTTAATAAGACCAACTGTGCTGGAATTTTAACCCCACAAAACCACTAAAAATTTACTTTGTCCCCCACCCTATCACTGTTGCTGAAAATCAGATCTAAGACCCTATTCCCTACATTTTTCTCTATGTATACCCCAATTACTCTACCTTTTCCTAACTGTGCCCTGTGCTAGCAAGCACCACAGGTTCCAACTGTGAAAATGTTCCCATATGCACCATTTCTGCTTTTGGGCACTAGAATCTCCTTGAAATGCTTTGGCAGTTTGTCCATAGTCTGCACATAGCTTCACACTTGCTGTCTACTTCTGGGTCTGGCATTGCTGCCTCCTCTAAGTCTGACTGAGTCAACTTTTATTGGCACCTGATACTGACTTAGCCTCAAATGTAACAGAGGAGTCCAGACTGTACCTAAGGATTTTCATAAAATGCACATAGTTGATTTTCACTTTTCTCACAGTGGCTGAGACTTTCAGAAATGCTGTGCATCTGGACAAATATAATTGAAAACACGCCAAGACCTGCATCTGGTTTAAAACAATTTAAAGGCAACATGTAATCTTAAATTAATCTAAAAAAATTGATATTTCAAATTTAATGTTACATAAAAAATACAATAAGTGCTGGCGAGGATGTGGGGAAAGGGATACACTTATACATTGCTGGTGGGACTGCAAATTGGTGCGGCCAATATGGAAAGCAGTATGGAGATTCCTGGGAAAGCTGGGAATGGAACCACCATTTGACCCAGCTATCACCCTCCTCAGACTATTCCCTGAGGATTTTAAAAGAGCATACTATAGGGATACTGCCACATTAATGATCATAGCAGCACAATTCACAATAGCTAGACTGTGGAACCAACCTAGATGCCCTTCAATAGATGAATGGATAAAAAAATGTGGCATCTATACACAATGGAGTATTATGCAGCACTAAAAATGACAAAATCATGGAATTTGCAGGGAAATGGATGGCATTAGAGCAGATTATGCTAAGTGAAGCTAGCCAATCCTTAAAAAACAAATGCCAAATGTCTTCTTTAATTTAAGGAGAGCAACTAAGAACTGAGCAGGGGGAAAGAGCATGAGGAAAAGATTAACATTAAACTGAGATGAGTGATGGGAGGGAAAGGGAAAGAGAAGGGAAATTGCATGGAAACGGAAGGAAACCCTCAGCGTTATACGAAATCACATATATGAGGTTGTGAGGGGAAAGGGGAGTGAAGGGAGAGAACTGAACAACAACAGATGAGGTAGAGAGGGAAGATGGGAGGGGAGGGGAGGGGGGATAGTAGGGGATTGGAAAGGCAGCAGAATACAACAGTCACTAATATGGCATTATGTAAACATTGTGAATGTGTAACTGATGTGATTCTGCAATTTGCATTTGGGGTAAAAATGGAAGTACATAACTCACTTGAATCAAATGTATGAAAGATGGAAAAAATAGAATAAAAATAAAAATAAAAGAATCATAAAAAAAGAAAGAGGTGAAAGATCTATAAAATAAAAACTACAGAACCCTTAAGAAAGAAATCAAGGAAGACCTTAGAAGATTGAAAGATCTACCTTGCTCTTGGATAGGCAGAATTAATATTATCAAAATGGCCATACTATCAAAAGCACTACACAGATTTAATGCAATTCCAATCAAAATCCTAATGACATTCCTCATAGAAATAGAAAAAGCAATTATTAAAAATATTTGGAAGAATAAGAGGCCCAGAATAGCTAAAGAAATCCTTAGCAGAAGAGTGAAGCAGATGGCATCACTATACCAGACCTTAAAATATACTGCAGAGCAATAGTATCAAAAACAGCATGGTATTGGCTCCAAAACACACTGGTAGACCAATGGTACAGAATAAAGAATAAAGGACACAGAGACTAACCCACAAAATTGCAATTATCTTATCTTAGACAAAGTTTCCCAAAACAGGCATTGGAGAAAAGATAGCCTCTTCAACAAATGGTGCTGGGAAACCTGGAAATCCATATGCAACAAGATGAAATTAAATCCCTATTTCTCATCATTTACAAAACTCAAATCAAAGTGGATCAAGGACCTAGGTATTAAACCAGAGACTCTGTGTCTAATAGAATAAATATTAAGCCCTCATCTTCATCATGTGGGATTTGGCCCAAATTTTCTTTATAAAACTCCTGTAGCACAAGAATTAAAATCAAGAATCAATAAATGAAATGTATTCAAACTAAAAAGGTTCTTCTCAGCAAAAGAAACACTATGTGGGGTGAACAGAGAGCCTACATCCTAAGAGAAAATGTTTACCTCTCACACATCAGATAGAGCATTAATCTCTAGGGTATGTAAAGAACTCAAAAAGCTAAGCACTAGAAAAAACAAATAACCCAATCAACAAATGGGCCAAGGACCTGAATAGATACTTATCAGAAGAGGATATACAATTAATCAACAAATATATGAAAAAATGTTCATCATCTCTAGCAATTATAGAAATGCAAATCAAAACTACTCTTAAGATATCATCTCACTCCAGTCAGAATGGCAGCTGTTATGTACACAAACAATAAATATTGGCAAGGATGTGGGAGAAGAGGCACACTCATACATTGCTGGTGGGTCTGCAAATTGGTACAGCCAACTTGGAAAGCAGTATGAAGACTCCTTGCAAATCTGGGAATGAAGCCACCATTTGACCCAGCTGTCCCTCTCCTTGGTCTCTAACAAAAGAACTTAAAAACAGCATACTACAGGGACACAGAAACATCAATGTTTTCAGCAGCACAATTCACAATAGTGAGACAACCTAGGTTCACTTCAGTGGATGAATGGATAAAAAAAAATGTGGCATATATACACAATGGAATTTTACTCAGCAATAAAAGAGAATGAAATCATGGCATTTGCAGGTAAATGGATGGCATTGGAGAAGACAATGCTAAGTGAAGTTATCCAATCCCAAAAAAACAAATGCAAAATGTTTTCTCTGATATAAGGAGGCTAACTCATAGTGGGGTAGGGAAGGGAAACATGGGAGGAATAGATGAATTCTAGATAAGGAAGAGGAGTGGGAGGGAAAGGAAGGGAGCAGGGGTCTAGCAAGGATGGTGGAATGTGATAGACATCATTATCCAAAGTACATATATGAAGACACAAATTGGTGTCAACATAATTTATATACAACCAGAGATATGAAAAATTTGCTGTATCCGTAGTAAGAATTGTAATGCATTCCTCTGTAATTTGTTTTTTTTTAAAATAAATAAATAAAAATATTAATAACAAAGTAGAATTTATGATGTAAGTGATATAAAAAGAATTAATTTAAATTAAAAAATGAGGGTTACAGTCTATAATGAAGATACAAAGCATAAACTCTATATCTCAAATCAAAATAGTAAGAAGCAAAAAAAATGAACAAATAATAGTGGAGGACTTCTACAATTAAACAAGTCTTGTAAAACTTTTAAAGAGGAAAAGGCTTAAAAAGGATACTGAAGATTTAAGACAGTGATTATCAATAAGGGACAGTTATACCTGCCTAACAATGTTTGAAAATAGGGTATTCAGAGTATTGAGGTATTTGGATAGCCAAAATATCTGATAGTCACAATGTCTGTTTAGTGTCTAAGGATAATTTCTGGCACTTAAAAGTAAGAGTCATGAATACCAAGTATACTAAAATACAAGGGAAAGTGTCTTAAAAAAGGAATTATCCCAAGCACAATGTAACAAATACCTAGTTGAACTATATTCATTTCTCTAAATAATTAATAAATTTAAATTTGGCTTAATAGATAAAAATGCTGATACCTACAAATAACAATGTAGTTTTAAACTATATAAATGAAATCATAATATACTCTTGCCAATTCATAAAAATGTATGATCTATTAGAGCAGTTGTTTTCTAGGTATAATGTCTTGTGATTTATGGAATAAAGAATAAATTTCTAAGAGGCGGCAATTCTGAATAACTGCAAAACATGACATTCAACTGCTGATATTTATTTGCCTGGAGTGATACCCACATAAGAGATTTTCTTTTCTTCATTCTAAAAAAGCCCTAACTAGAAACTTACCATAAGGACCCCCTCTAGGATAGCAAACTAAAAAGTGATAAACAATTAAACAGTTTCCCAATTAAACATACATAATAAATAACACCTAATCTCATTAAGAGACAATTCAAACAGAATTTTATTTTGTGATAATTTTTATTAGAATGTTCTTGTTTTTTGAACCAGGAATGTACTAATTATAATTGCATTTAAAACACAAAACAGGTCATTTGTTTATCTTAATACCTTGTACTACAGGATATTTTTAAAATTTAAATTTGTAGACTATGTTTGTGTTTAAAATTTATATACATACATGTATATAAGTACCTATATAAGGTTCTGCTATTTGTCATAATAAAGATTTCTGGGAATAATGGCATATTGCATTAAAATGTTCTAGAAAAAGTAGAATAAAAATAAAAATTTAACAGAAAGCAATAAATAATTAAAAATTTTAAAAAGTAAAAATAAAGAGGTAAGGCAAAGGATAATGCAAATTTGGTAACCCAGGGATATTGCTTGCCAAAATAAAGAGGAAAACTTTCCAAGAATAAGGAGAACAGGTTCTCCTCAGCAATGGAAGTGGTTTGACAGGATGTGAAGCATGCAGTTCTAGATCTCTGAAAATAGGATGTGGACCCAGAAAGCCACACTCCTCAGGGTTCTTTGGTCCCAAACTTTGTTCCACGGAACACTTCTCTTCTAACCATATTTAGGACCAGATTAATTCATCACATCTGTGAATCCAGGTGCTGAAAAGGAGACTTGCTCTGTATGAATGTTAATGAGAAGCAAAGTAAACAAAAGTAAAGTTTCCACACACACACAGAAATGGGGTACACCAATCCTATAAGGATGCCAGTTTCAGGAATTCTGAAGCCACTCCTGGCAGAATAGTGAGAAAGTAATTCCTGGGCAGAGGACATCAGTTTCTCTCAGGAGATGGCCTTGCCTTGGCTCCAAATTGTATGTGGGTTATGTAGTGCTCATACATGTAAACCTGCAGCCAGTCTGATATCCCAGAAATCCATATTTGTGAGACATCTTCTGACACATCCTTGAGGCTTGTATATTACCCTCCCATTGCCAGTTTTACAAGGGAGTCTAGTATTTATATCTGGGTATTCAAGGACTAAATGAAGAATCTTTCCCCACCCAACCATTAGGAAAAGCTGGAAAAGCTGAAGTAAATTTTTTTACCACAGAAATAGGTGTCAAACAGGACCCAAATGAGCCAACTGCAGGCAACGTGAGGAAATTTCTAGGATAAAGAGGAATAAATAAATTCCTGAAAAGAGAAGAAACATTTCTCCAAGGAAATGTGTATGGTTAGGCCTTAGGTTTATGTTGGGAAGTGAAGTTTGCATTCAGTGAGCACTGTCCCCAAGACTGGAACCAAACAGACACACATTTCTGAGGGTTCTTATGTCTTTGAGATGTAGTGTGAAGTTATTTATTTATTGGCTTTTTCTTCTTTCAAGGAATGAACGCCATGAAATGAGTTTTCCTCTTAGTACTGCTTTCATAGTGTCTCAGATATTTTAATATGTTGTGTCTGTGTTTTCATTTACCTCTAAGAATTTTTTAATCTCCTCCTTGATGTCTTCTGTAACCCATTGTTCATTCAGTAGCATATTGTTCATTCTCCATGTGATGTAGAAATTTTTCTTTCTTATTTTATCATTGATTTCCAATTTAATTCCACTATGATCAGGTGAAATGCATGGTAGTATCTCTACTCCTTTGTATTTGCTAAGAGTTGACCTGTGGCATAATATATGGTCTATTTTCTAGAAGGATCCATGTGCTGCTGAGAAAAAAGTGTATCTGCTTGATGTCGGTTAATATATTCTATATATGTCAATTAAGTCTAAGTTATTAATTGTGTTATTGATCTCTATAGTTTCTTTATTTAACTTTTGTTTAGATTATCTGTACAGTGGTGAGAAAGATGTGTTAAAGTCACCCAAGATTATTGTGTTGTGGTCAATTTGACTCTTGAACTTGAGAAGAGTTTGTTTGATGAACATAACTGCTCCATTGTTTGGGGCATATATATTTATGATTGTTAGTGTTGTTGGTGTATTGTTCTCTTGTCCATCGTTATCCCTTTTGATTAACTTTGGCTTGAAGTCTCCTTTATTTGATATGAGTATGGAGACTCCTGCTTGCTTCCATAGTCCATGTGAGTGGTATGATTTTGCCAGCCTTTCACCTTTAGTCTGTGTATGTCTTTGCTATCAAATGAGCCTCCTGTAGGCAGTATATTGATGGATTTCTTTTTTTTTTAATTCAGCCTGCTAGCTTATGTCTTCTGATTGGTGAGTTTAAGCCATTAACATTCAGGGTTACTATTGAGACATGGTTTTTATTTCCAGCCATATTTGTTTGTTTTTGTTACTTAATTTTACTTGGTTTTCCTGTTTGATTAGTTTTTCTTTTAGTGTACTACCTCCCTCTGCTGATTGTTTTTATTTCCTCTTCATGAAATATTTTGACAAGGATGTTTTTTAGTGCCAGTTTTCTAGCTGTAAATTTTCCTAACTTTTATTTATTGTGGAAGGTTTTTATTTTATCTTCATACTTGAAGCTTAGTTTTGCTGGATACAAGATTATTGGTTGGAACCCATTATCTTTCAGAGTTTCAAATATGTTCTTCCAGGATCTTCTAGCTTTCAGGGTCTGTGTTGAAAATCAGCCATTATCCAAATTGGTTTACCCCTGTATGTAATCTGATTCCTTTCTCTTGTGGCTTTTAAAATTCTCTACTTATTCTATGTTGGGCATTTTCATTATAATATGTCTTGGTGTGGATCTCTTGTGATTTTGCACATTTGGCATCCTGTAGGCTTCTTGGATTTGGATTTCTGTTTCATTCTTCATGTCTGATAATATTTCATTGAACAGATTTCTCATTCCTTTGGTTTGGACCTTTACGCCTTCCTCTATCCCAATAACTCTTAAATTTGGTCTTTTTTATGCTATCTCATATTTCTTGAATGTTCTTCTTGTGGTTTCTTATCATTTTCACTGTGTTGTCTATGTTCTTTTCAAGATGATATACTTTGTTCTCGTTTTCTGATGTCCTGTATTCTAAGTGGTCTACTCTGCTGGTGATACTCTCATTTTTGTTTTTAATTTGGTTTATTATTTCTTTCATTTCAAGAATTTATGTTTGGTGTTTTTTTTTGTTTGTTTGTTTTGTATAGCCTCTTTCTCCATAGAGGTGATCTTTTGCTTCTTGGATTTGTTTATGTAACCCATTGTCAAAGTGATCTTTCACTGTCTGTGTTTGTTGTCTATGTCTTCTTTGCAACTCCAAATCATCTGAATCATGTATATCCTGAAATGTTTATCTGTCATTTTTTCTGCTATAAATGTTAATTCTTTTTGTTTTTATTTCATTGATTGTCTTGAATTGTTTGCAGTACTTTCTTTCCTTAGCTTTTCATGTAGCTCGCATTTCCTTCCAGCCCTGTGAGACTGGTGTGTGTGTGTGTGTGTGTGTGTGTGTGTGTGTGTGTGTTTACCCTATAGATTTGTAATGCTCTTGTATAGTTCCAAGATCCCCTCCTTTGTGGGAAGAACAATGTTAACAGTTCCCAATATCAACAATACATCATCTATGAGCAAATTTTTATTATTAAGACATTTATAGTTAGTATCTATGTCTAAAAATGTTGGATTCAATTATTATTTAAAATACAGTCAGTAGTTTCATAAAAGGTGTACAGTTTCTGGTGGCATATAGAGAACTGGGGTCGGGCATAGGATGGTATGTTAAGGGGGAAAGATGTGAGGATATGGGGTTAATATATCTTAGCAACTTTGGAGGAGAACTCTAATGAAGAGGGTTAGTAGCAGGAGAATAGACAAGAAGTAATTTAGGGTAGACAAGTATGTGGGAGGACAATAGGATGCATGTGTATTTAGAAAATTACACAAAGTAAAGATAGTAAAAATTAGGAGGTTGAAAGAGGAAGAGAGGGAGGTATAAAAATAAAAAGGAAAGAAAGAAAGAGAAAAAAGTGAGAGAATTAAAAACAAACAAACAAACAAAAAAAAACCTCTTAGAATTCTGTTTTCTTCTCTTCCAGTAGGTGGAGTTGTCTTTTCCAGTTTGAGTCTCTGCCCTCAGGATGATGGAGTTAGTGTGAGAAGGCTTGAGCTCTCCCTCTCCTGCCTGGAGCCTCCCTAATCTTGGTCTCTCTGAGTTGCTTCTGTTTTTTACCCCCTCCCCTCTCTTGCTTATCAGGTCTCAATTGCAGAATCTCTTGCTCTAAGCCCTGGGTTCACTCCAGGTAAGAAGCGCCCTGGTTGCACTGCGCTCCTTCCTGTTCAACTGAGAGCTGTTTTTGTCAAGGATAGTCACTGCACCAAATTATCACAGCTGGGGGGAGGGGGAGTTGAAAAACAGGTACCTGAACAGTCACACATCAGTACTGATATCCATGCCCACCAAAGGATGTTGTCTATCCTTTGGACAGGCTTTCCAAAATGGAGTCCATTCTTTTTCCATGCTGGGGTGTCTGGTGCAGTGGGGGGAGCTGGAATGTCCCTGTGCTGTGGCCAGAACTCTGTCAGGCTACCTGCGCGGAAGCAGATTGCAGCATGGCGTTCTGCAGCTCTCCAGAGGTGCTGACCCCGTGCCTCTGTTCTGCCACCAAAGAGTCTCAGAAGCGCTTAAACTGGGCGCTCTGGGACCTGTGTTCAGAGTCCCACTGACTCTGTGTTCTGCGTGTTCTGCACTGGTGGACTCTGCAAAAATCCACTGTATGGGATCCTGTCACAAGCTCCGAGATGCTGTATTTTGTCAAGGTGAGTCCCTATGGAGAAGCCCTCTAACTGCTTTTTGGGATTCATGCACAGAGCAGCCATAAATGGTATCTCCTGTACTCTGCCATCTTGGATCCCATCAGGAGATAAGATCTTACTGGAAATTTTATTGTGTGTCTATAGTAGAGTATGAATTGTAACTTCTTTTTCTTTGGGCTAAATATTGACTTTTGAGAGGAAAGAACTAATGAGATTAAATTATTATTTCAGATGAGGTTTCTGGATATTTTTTAAAATATTTATTTTTTAGTTGTAGTTGTCAATAACTTTATTTTTTAATTTATTTTTTATGTGGTGCTGAGGACCAAACCCAGGGCCTTGCATGCACTAGGAGAGCACTCTACTGCTGAGCCACAACCACAGCCCCAAGTCTCTGGATTTTAGTGATAGGTCTCTAGTCCATAGACTTTTTGAAACATGAATTTTTTAGTATATTAACTATTTAATCTCTGTGCACTTAACTCTTCAATAAATTATCATAAACAAAGGAAGTACAAAGTAAAACTGAAATGAATTAACTTTTTTTAATATTCATTTTTTTAGTTTTAGTTGGACACAATACTATTATTTCACTTATTTATTTTCTTTATGTGGTGCTGAAGATAAAACCCAGGGTCTCGCATGTGCAAGGTGAGCCACAACCCCACCCCCTGAATTAACTTTTTAAATGTTGATAATTTGTGGTCAGATTAGATCAATGTAAAATGTGCTGACAAGAAACAGTGGGAGAAAAAGGAAACAGAAAAGCTTCCATATGGTGTGCAGTGAGAGTTCTAACATTCTGTATGACGAGGAGGTTAGAGGTTTTCTTATATTACTCTCCATTTTCAAGAAAATGAGACCTGGAAAGAGTTTAATAGGAATTAACTGGCCTAAGGAATTGAAGCCAAAAATAATTACTGAGGTGATTTTTAATAGAATTCTTATTCACTCAGTACTGACTTCTGGAGAACCCCACCCAGCACATTGTCATTCACAGAAGGGGGCAGGATATAAAGCACCTCTCATCTCTGGGAGTTTATAATCTGGATGTGACAACTACATTATCATATAAACAAAAACTATAAAGCCTGAACAGGAATTCCAAAGAGATTATCACAGATGTACTTTAAATAGGTAAATTAAAAGCACACATGCACACATTCTGTGCCTTTTATGTGCAACCTGGGAGCTGGAGTGACACAAAGCAGGTGTTTTCAGGGAAGATGAAGGTCCTCCTCATCACAGCACCCGGTCTTCCAGAGGGTTGCTGGACAGTCAGTGAAGTTTTCCCAGCACTGACTGCATCTCCTCATCGCAGATTTGTGTGCTCAGATTTGGGAAGGATGGTTTTTGTTGTTGTTGTTTTCATGTGGAGAAAAATACACATTCCCTTCTTCAAAGTAAATATTCTGGAAGCCGTTGCGATTGTTCAGATTTCTTTAAAGACCTTCATGCCACTTATCATTGCTTTTTAGACTGCAGGGAACATAATGAAACTGAAGTCTCTCCTGGAGCTTTTATTCCTCTTCTTTCAGACTTAACAGAAAGCAGTGGGGAACACTTGGGCCACCAATGTCAGTGCCATTTCAGCGTCTGCTTTGGTTTTATTCTTAAGGGAAAAAAAATAGCATTGGATTAATTTTCTTTTTTCTTTTTTTTGTAAACAAATGCTTTGCTTAGAAGAAGCACTGACATTTGTCTTTTATCTCCTCTTTTCCTGTTTCTACCTCCACTCCCTTAGCCTGCCATTTCTTCCTCTGGGGAAGGACAAAGGCCTGAGATTGAATAGGGTCTTCTTTGGATAAAGCTTTTGGCATAGAATTTGGAATTTTGTTTGACCATGGCCCACAGCATGAAATATATTTTACATCGAGATCTGGCATGTAAACACAGGAAAACATATGCACACTCATCTTGCGAACAAAACTCGATGACCTTAATGGAGAAATTATACACACACACACACACACACACACATGTGTACACACACACATATATATATACACACACGCACACACACATAGTGAGAGTTTTATATAAAACTCTCACTAAAAGCTTCAAAGACAGGTATTTTATATGTGTGTGTGTGTGTGTGTGTGTGTGTGTGTGTGTGTATACACATTTTTATTTCATTCAGACATCTTCCACTCACAAAATATTGCTTTAACCATCTTCTAATATTTAGCCTTTGGCAGTTGAACCTCATTTTCTCATAACCACACTGCAAATACACTTCACTAAATAAAAATTCACTCTTCTTGATTTTTAAATTCTTTTTATATCAACTTAAAACACAGCATTTTGCCTTCTGATTTCTCAAAAGCTCTAGGCAGCCAGCACCAAAATAAGACCTATAAGGAGAAGAAGCCCCAAACAAGCCTTGTCCTTTCTCCAGCCACTTTCCCTGATATTTTTACTTCATTTCAGAAATATTATTTTCCATTATTAAATGTTTACAATACACAAATGGGAAACCTTGTTTTGTAGTGTAAGAGCAGGGCTTGTCAGTGGTGCAACAGTAGATCTGAGGATTCCTAATTTGCTCTTGGGTTCTAGTGGGAAGAATACATGGATTGTCGAATCACCTCTGACACCGGCGTAACTATTGAGTTTTCTGGAAGGAAAGACTTCCCTTTTAAGCCCTCTGGAAGCTCTAGAGATATCTCAGACTATGAATCACCCAAGACTGCACTGTTGTTCTCGTGTGGAGAATACACATTCCCTCCTTCAAAGTAAATATTCTGGAAGCCTTTGCCACTGTTCAAATTTCTTTAAAGACTTTAACACCACTTACCATTGCTTTTTAAGTAAATACCTTTTGATGATCCAAGGTACTTTGTCTTCTGAGACCACCCTCCCTCAGGAAAAAAAAAAAAACAACAATAATTTTATAATTCTGTCAGTATAAGGACCAATATGATCCAGGCTGGATATGTAAATGAATATTTTATTTATTGTTATTATTACTATATCTATTTTTGTTTCTGATAAAAAAAATCAACACTGAAACATTTTCTGAAACTCTAAATTTTAATAATGTCTGTGATCTAGATGGAGAGTTGACCTAGTAGCCCACTTAGAGCAAAGAGTCGCAGATCAAACAATGGACTCACTATGCCTATGAACACAGCCCAGATTACCTAATTTCTATAAAAATGAAGATTGGCTTGTGTAACAACATCCCTTTCTTTTAGCTATTAGCACAAATTTGAGGAAAGTTATTCTTAGAGTGACCACAGTAGGTGTGGTAGTTGAACTGTCTGGGACTTGAACTAGGGACCACTAGGCCTAAGTTCACAGTTAAGTCTTTAAAATTTCACAAAGAATTGGACTGGAGAAGTGAAGGTATGGTTTAGAGAAGACACTCAGAAATTTTGACAAAGACAATGTTTTTGTTTTCAAAATTTTGTCCAGAATCACAGTTATAAAGGATAATTAAAATATGTATAAATGGGACTGGGGTTGTAACTCAGAGATAGGGTGCATGCCTAAGATATATGAGGCCTTGTATTCAATCTTCAGTATGTATGTATACACACACACACACACACACACACACACACAAACATATATATTACATACATGTCACAAACATATATATTACATACATGTGTATATTCTATACATATTATATATCAGTGATACGTTTAACATTAAATAATATAGACATGGCACACAAAAAAATTAAAAGAAAGAACATCCATGATTCTATTTATTCCAGAGATCAACCTATTGTGGATATTGTTAACTAAAATCTTTACATTTGATGCATATATGTATATATGAATATAAAAACTTTTAACAGAAAAAAAAGCCTGCTCCACTACTTGGAAATTTCACTGGAAAATATGCTATAGATAATTCCTACATCACTGATTTCTCCATCTAAAGTATCATTCTTAATCCCTGACAGGGCAACCATGTTTTTTCATGAACCTCTTGCCTATAGTCATTCAGGTTTTTCCCAGTTATTCGCCATACAATAGCCTAAACTTACATAGTCAGGCTGTGCTCAAGGCCTGTGCATAAATACCTTATGAAAATACTTATGTCAGTGGACATTTCTAGTAAAATTGTTATATATTTTAGATAATTGGTTCTTTTTCCATCTTTAATGAATTTATGCCCATATATAATTTTACTATTGTTTTCTTGATTATAAAAATACTTTTCCTAGTTAACATGTTAAACCTCTATGACTGCTAAACATATTGAAAATATTGGTACTAATTTATTTATATCCTTTTGAAGTTATTTTACCATCCTATG